>NC_081422.1:103659150-103845787 GCF_949786415.1 Peromyscus eremicus | reverse complement strand
TTCTTAAAAAATATTTTAAGCCGGGCGGTGGTGGCGCACGCCTTTAATCCCAGCACTCGGGAGGCAGAGCCAAGTGGATCTCTGTGAGTTCGAGGCCAGCCTGGTCTCCAAAGCGAGTTCCAGGAAAGGCGCAAAGCTATACAGAGAAACCCTGTCTTGAAAAACCAAAAAAAAAAAAAAAAAAAAAAAAATTAAAGGAGGAGTATTATGGAGTATTTGTTTAACTATGTAAAGATGTGTTGTGGTTTTATCTTGCCTGCCTAAGGAACCTACTGGTCTAATAAAAAATTGAATGCCCAACAGCAAAAGAGAAGGTATAGGCAGGACTTCCTGGCAGAGAGAATAAGTAGGAGGAGGAATTTAGGCTCAAGGGAAAAAAAAAAAAACAGGCACCAGGGGCCAGTCCACCAGTAAAGAAGGAAGCAGGAGCCGGGCGGTGGTGGCGCACGCCTTTAATCCCAGCACTCGGGAGGCAGAGCCAGGCGGATCTCTGTGAGTTCGAGGCCAGCCCGGGCTACCAAGTGAGTTCCAGGAAAGGCGCAAAGCTACACAGAGAAACCCTGTCTCGAAAAACCAAAAAAAAAAAAAAAAAAAAAGAAGGAAGCAGGAAAGTAGGACATACAGAATGAAAGAAAGGTGTTTTCCCTGAAGAAAAACAGAGATGAATAGAAATAGGTTAAATTAAAAGAGCTAGCGAAACAAGCATTCATAACTTAACAATAAGTCTCCGTGTCTTTACTTGGGAGCTGGTTGGTAGCCCATGGCATCTGCAGTGGAGAGGCCAGAGCGTCTTTGGTCTCTGAGTCACGGCTGACACAGTCTAAGGAGCTCTGGCCCACTCACCTGGGATGACGTCCTCGCGAACTTCACTGTCTTGCTCCTTCTCACTGTTTTTCTCATTTTCTCCATCTTGGGTTTTATCACCTTCATCCGATTCATTTTCCACTTTGTTTTCTGCCTGAAATTAGCACAAAACAAGAACAGGGAGTAAGTAAAGCAGATCTTTGAGGAGGGAAAACATCTTAAGCTCACAACAGGCTTCAGTATTTTTGCCAAGAAGTAGACTAAATTCTGATGGGCCTGGTAAAGAAGACCTACAAATGAGACTAACAAATTTTGAGATACAGATTTTTAACCAATTTGAAATCTAGGTGCTCGTGGAATGATACATCTCCCAAGCACATAGTATCTGGTGCTTTTGCGACCTCTGCTACCAAGACCATGTTTACAATGCCCAAAGGAATAGAGTAGCTAACCAGTATTATTTACTGATTTAAAAAAAAAAAACCAAAACCAAAACTAAACAAAAAGAAAACAAAACATAAAAACTACATGAGCACACGGTTGATTTTCTGTGGTGCCCTCCCCATTTTCATGTGTGGTATGTGTACATGTTTGCATAAATGTGGGTGCACATGCAAGAGGAACCCTGCAGTTGACGTTGGTAAATATCCCCAGTCACCGTTCCACATTATTCAATGAGGCGTGGTCTCTTAAAATCATAATGCTTGGGGATCCTATCTCTGCCTTCTGAAGTTAAAATTATAGGCAGGCCAACATAGGCACCTGGCATTTCTGTGGGTTCTGGGGATCTAAGTAACAAGTGCTTTAAAGGGCTGAATGCATTTGACTGTCACACCAGAGGAAAACTTGATGAAATGATTTTATCATGTCATTTACTGATGGATTTAGGAACACAGCAACTGTGATCATGCTTTGGTAACTGAAAACCAATTCATTGGGTCAACATTTGGAAATTTTGAAATTTCTGTGACCTTGAACAAAAAAGAGAACACAGTCTATAAAATGGAAACTACTACTGACTTGGTGAGGCTATTTTAAGAATTAAATGAGAGGCTGGAGACATGGCTCAAGAGAGAAGGGCACTGGCTGTTCTTCAGAAGATCCAGGATGGATTCCTAGAATCTACATGGCAGTTCACAACCACCTGTAACGCTGTACGAGGGAACCAGATGCCCTCTTCTGGTCTCCCCAGGCACCAGGCATGCAAGTGGTGCAGATGTGCATGTAAGCAAAAAAAATTAAAATAAAGTAATAATAATAGTAATAATAAATTAGATGAAGGCAAGGTGCAGGGGTTCAGCATTCAAAAGACAGACGCAGGAGAGAAATCTGTGAGTTTGAGAATGATTGTTCTATACAGTGAGTTCTAGTCAGCCAGAGCTCAACAGTGTGACTATGTTCCAACAAAAACAACCCACAAGCTGGGTGGTGGTGGCACAATGCCTTTAATCTCAGCACTCAGGAGGCAGAAGCAAGTGGATCTCTGTGAGTTCAAGGCCAGCCTGGTCTACAGAGTGAGTTCCAGGACAGGCAGGGTTGTTACACAGAGAAACCCTGTCTCAAAACAAACAAACAAAAACTCAGGCTGGAGAGATGGCTCAGAAGATAAGAGCACTGGCTGCTCTTCCAGAGGTCCTGAGTACAATTCCCAGCAACCACTTGGTGGGTCACAACCATCTACAATTAGATCCAGTGCCCTCTTCTGTCATGCAAGCATTCAAGTAGGTAGAACACTGTGTACATAATAAATAAATCTTCCAAAAGAAGAAAATAAAAAGAAAAAAGAAATCAAAAACAGGAAGCAACCCAAAATAAATTAAATGAAATCACAAATGTAGAATTACTCTGTGATATTTGCAACAATGCCGGAATTGTAACCAATTATATTATTAACTGTAGCTTCACCTTATCTATGTAATTTCATACTACCACATGGAATCAAGACTTTAAATCCCATTCATGTATATTCACTCAAATAGTGACTGAGTGTCCACTATATTCTGTAACTGCTAATATACAAACCAAGGTCGTCCCTGAAGAAGCTGTACATTCAGTACACTGCTGAGCCTTTACTGTCTCTTATGGACAGGGACTGGGCCATGGACACATGATGACATTCATAGGCTTTGAATCCTGATCCTCCATTTCAATTTATACAGGTTTTACTCTTTAAATCTACCTCAAAGGTCAGCTCCTCATAAATTCTTTACTAACTCGTCTTTCTGTCAGCAGTGAACCCTCCTAGGAAATCAACTGTCTTCTGGTACAAGTATAACACCTAGGTCCTACAATTCAATATTCACAATAACTAACTTTTGTATTCCTACTCCCAACTGTGCTTTCAGAAGGTACCAAAAAGGAGGACAAGGACTGGACGAAACTGTACTGAAGAATCAATGGAAATCAGTCTATCCACTGGTAGTCCCTGAAGACGACTTGACATATCACAACATCTGAAAACCAGGATGCTGGAAAGGCACTGTATGGTTTCTCTGTGAGGAGACACCTGAATAGCCTTTACCTTCTCAAGCTGCTGACCATCAGAATCTGTTTCCATCTTTTCTTCTTCAGACCCTTCTACAAGTGAAAGAATAAACAATGAGAAACAGGTAAAAATCAGTGTATGGAGAGCATCTGAAATATATTTCTATACAGTATAATTAACCAGTCCTCCTGGTGGCAAAGGAAGTGAGCCATACATAGCACATCCATTATGAGGAAGGACTAAAGACATGAGAGTAATAAATACTGTTAAAGTCAAGACAGTGGGTAATTGTGGAGGGAAGTTAGAGGAGACAACAGGAATGAATTTTTCTTGAGGAAATGCACAACGCTCGTGTGAATTTTCTGTATATAATAATAAAACCATTTTTTAAAATGTTAGCGAGTAAGGAGACTTCATTTTATCTCACAGATATTTAACGAGTACACATTTCAGTCAGAAACATTGCTAAATCCTGTATTTGCTGAAACCACAAAAGCATCTAACTCTGGCCAGCGTTAGGGGCAGAAGCCAACTGTTCTATCACAGCACACAAGGGTGTGACCTGTCTCACCAACAGAAGTACAAACAGAGGCACAGTATCTTCTAAGGAGCCATGACCAACAGGAGAACACATGGTCAGAAGTACAATATTAGGGAGACAAGAGAGATAACTGTGTGTGTGATCCCAATTCACGAGGTGAGAATAGTCAGAAAGAGGGTAATAATGTCGCTATGGGCTATCTAATAATGTATTGGGAATGCTGTTAAGGGAATCTATCCTTTACATAACATTATTTTTTTAAAACAAAGATTTACTGTTAGAATTAAGGAAGATCATGATCTGAAGTCAATCTCTAGGAGGAGAGTTGTAGGAGAAAGAAGAAGACAATATTATAGAAAATGAATATTCTTTAAAACAAAAACCAGCAAACATTCTTAAAGGTAAAAAGAGTTTGTTCTATTTTTAAATAAAGGGGTTTAAACACTCTTAAGTATTAAAATTTTATATTATCCATTGTAAATGCAAGTATTTACCACTAATAAGAGGATTTAAACACTTCAAACAGTTTTATTAACAACAACAACAAAAAAGTAGTGCTCAAAGCTACTGATTAGGAAAATTGTTGTCTAGAGTTTTAACAGGAGTCCACCAATCTGTTTCTAGAATAATGGTTGATTAGCAGCTACTGATCAATAATGTTTCCAAAAGCTTTAAGCACATAGTGTCAGAAGCAGGATCAGATCACGCAAAAACTCTAGGACCAGGACTTGAACGGAGCAATATTATCAACACGTAATCGCTGTCAAGTAATTAAAATGGTCTAGCTAAGTTCAAGGAAGCAAAAAGTACCCTCCAATTCTTTTTTTTTTTTTTTTTTTTAATTTTATTTTCCAGAGCTGAGGACTGAACCCAGGGCCTTGTGCTTGCTAGGCAAGTGCTCTACCACTGAGCTAAATCTCCAACCCCTACCCTCCAATTCTTGCACAGGGCTGCCTAAAAACTTAGCCAATGTGATTCCAAGACAGGGGCAAACTATGTCCATATAAGTAGCACTTACTTGGACTTAAGAGGGCTTCTATGTTACTTATTTATGCTTTCTTCTTCTTCTTTTTTGGAGATAGGGTCTCACTGTATTGCTGTGGCTAGACTGGAACTCACTATGTAGAGCAGTTTGGCCAGAAGTCAGAGATCCTCCTGTCTGCCTCCCAAATATAGAGTTAAAGGTGTGCTACACTGAGCCCAGCTAGGGTATGGATATATAGATAGATATATATATCTATCTATATATCTATCTATATATACATACACATGGATATTTTAAATGAGGACATGAAGCTGGGAGGGCGAAGTTTAGGGTTAGGTAGGAGTGGGGGAATGAGAAACATTGTATCTATTTATAAAGCTTTCAAAGGGAAAGAAAATGAGTACATGATAGCAGTGTATAAAAGAAAACACAGAAAAAACAACCAGACACAAAGGGCTGTCATAGCATAAAAAAAAGTATGACGTTAACTCTATTAAAAATTAATAACTGCGTCTTCAAAAAGACAGAGCTGCGAGACAGTGCTTGTTGGTTTTGTAGAAGACCCCGGTTTTATTCCCAGCAATGACAGTCTCAAAACTATCCATAACACCAAGTGCAGAGGATCCAATGTCCTCTTCCGACCTCTGAGGCCACCAGGTATGCAGGCAAAAATAACTATACTCATAAAATACAATAAATCTAAATAAAAGTCTCCAAAAAAAGCCAATTATGGTTTGTACACCTTTAATTTCAGCATTGGGTACATAAGAGAGTGAGCTCAGTGAGCTTGAAGTGTTTTCTCAAAAAACCAAAAAGATGAAGTGAGTAACAAAATGGGAGAAAACACATGCAGAACGGTAAATCAAGAATTAGCACAGAAGACATATACAGAAAATGAAACCTACAATAAAACAGGGAGCAGAAGCCAAGATGAACTGGTTCATGGATCAACCAAGAAACAGGAAAGATAGTACACATAAGTGAGTCAGAGATGGAGGGAAGATCACAGGAATGACATTTCACACTTGCTGACCAGGTGGACTATACACCAGGTAGTGTTAAATAGGCTGTCTGTCAGTCCAAGTAAAAACTAACACATAAGCTTTGAGGAAAACTGCATTTTCTAAAACACTGTTAACCACAGGGCCTGTTCACACTCAAACTTAAAAACAAGCAAGAATGTGTAAGGTTGGAGAATGTTCCACTGAGGAACAGATGTGATAAAAAAAATTACTGTCAAACAGCAAAGTTAATGATGTGGATTTACTAGATTTGCCAGCTACATTGGAATTAAGAAATGTATTAGAACAGTATGAAGCATCAGAGTGTACACAGATGTTTTAAATACAAAACAAAGGCAGTAACTCAAATTGTCCACTCAATAGCATAGGTAGCTAACATGGATTATAATCACACAGAACATATTTTACATTATGAATTAACTACCTGGATCCTATAACCACATGTAAAAAATTGGGCAACAAAACACTGAATAAAAAAAGAGAAAGAAAAAAAATCATCTCAAGCATATAAATATTCCATATTTTATAAAAACTAAAATGCAGCAAAATTATACTTAACATATGTTGTTTAACTATTATCTATGCTAGTGATAAAAGTCATTCTAGAAGTATATAGAACTCTATTTAAAATATAAGATTCCCACTGCTAGGAGTGGGAAGGTGAGAAGAATAGGGAAGAAGAGAATTATCAGTAATGCTCTGATTCTTAGTTCAGATTTTTAAAATGTAGCTTTTGGCTGGGTGGCCCACCCCTTTAACTGCAGCATTCTGGAGACAGAGGGAGTGACAGAGGGATATATGAGTTCAAGGCCAGGCTGGTCCACATAATGAGAGCCTGTCTCAAAACAGGAAGACTTATTAAATTAATAAGATCTGAGAAGAAAGCCAAACAGAAAATGTAATATATACAGGTTTTAAAATGAACCCCAAACTCATGGGTTCATAAATATGTATCATCATCAAGAAGTGACAAACACGATTTGCTTTTGGGAAAATACCCTCATTTATATGTTCTATTTCCACATTCCAAAAGTATACAAACTCACATTCTTTCTGGTAAGGCAAGGCAAATATGACACCAACTTTTTAAAATTGGCCGTGCTAAGATAAAAGGCAATGTAATTTGGTATCTACTTTGGTAGATGTAATTTGGTAGATGGTATAGTTAAAGAGCCATTAAATGTAGAAAAAACAAGAAAAACTGCTTACACTCTTAGGAAATGTCTAAACATACTTTAATTGTATGTTGTGTATTTCTCTCATGATGCTATAGAAACAGAGCTTCCGTTTGGTCTGAGTTCTGATAGAACTGTCAATTCTCCCTCCCCATTTATTTATTTATTTATTTATTTATTTTCTTTGGTTTTTGAGACAGATTCTCTACACAGCCCTGGTTGTCCTGGAAGTCAAGAGAGATCTGCCTGCAGCTGCCTCCTGGGTGCTGAGATTACAGATGAGCACTAACTACTAGCACGTCCTGCTAGCAAGTGCCCAATTTATTGACTTTCATTCCATGTGTATGCGTGTTTAGCCTGCAGGAATTTCTGCACCACCTACTCGCAGTGGAGTAGAGAAGAGGGCAGCTGGTCTAGTGGAACTGACTTACAGATAGCTGGGAGCTTCTATGTGAGTGCTGGGAATCCTAGGCTGGTCTTGTGGAAAAGCAGCTATTTAGTGCTCTTAGCCGCTGAGCCCCTAATCTGTTAACACTAGAGACGATGCACTCTCATTTCCATCATCATTCTGATGGCTGAAAATCCTTGGTCCCCGCGGGTAGAATTATCCAGGTATGCAGAGTTAAGGGTCTCACTTCGTTGACCATGCTAGCCTGGAAATGAGAGATCTGCCTCTGTCTCCTAAGTGCTAGGATGAAAGATATGTGCCACCAAGCCCCCGTAGATTTATGAATTTTTAGACTGTAACTTAAACAAGATGGCACATGGCATAAACGGGGGAGCAGTTGCCAAAGTCATTCTAAAAATAATGTGGTTAGCAAACTCAGGATGAGAAGAGAATTAGAAATCATTACCTAAAGGGCTGAAGGAAAATGGAAAGTCAGACTGGTAAGACTCAATAGGTGCCTTATAAAACTATGTTCTGAATAATTAATGATCTATCATTCTTGATTATTTATTCAGCTCTGTCATTATTGACTGCCACGTCTGCACCCCATCTGTAAATTGCCTATAGTTACTTTATAAAGATATCAAATCATTCTGCTTGTATTCTGATGAGGCCCCATGTCTACAAGGTAGACCAAAAGGCTACCAAAATCTACCCCATGTTTATCTTCAGAGCCAAATTTGCCCACATCACCTGCTTCTCCTCGGGTAATTGGTATTTGTTGTAGAACATGCCATGCTAATTCATTCTGCTTTAAAAGGTCATCTCCTCTACAACGTCTTCCTTAACTGACTGACTCTATGTGCCTCTAGTCACATCTCAATGTCTCTATGTATTCCCCACTCTCAAACTGAATACCCTCTAAAGTATTGCTTATTTTATTCAGTTATTCAAAAAATGTGTTCCAGAAACCCATGGGGTCTCCAAAGAAAAAGCAGTGTTCATAAAACTAACATGTTGCTTGTGTTTCCTCATTGATTCTTTTTCATAAATGTGGAGTTGTGCTTTTAGGGAAACATGTTTAATGAAGCCTTTGAGCTGACAGCTAAAGAAACATGCTCTTGTGAATGCTTTTAGATTTTGTTTCTAACTTTAAAATGGTGCTATAGATGAAGTACATGACTCATACATGATAGGCGATGAACTAGTTCAGCCTTAGAGGTTTTGGTTTCTAAAACATTAAGTATGATGTTCACCAACAGAAGCATCTTTGGTATCTAGTATCTTTCAAGAGTACAAAGAACTGAGACCAAACGGTTTGAGAACTGGTAGTGCAGTAAGTTCAGTCTTGTCTGGAAGAAGAGAATGGGGTGCACCGCACGCCAGAAACTTGATACCTGGAGACTCTTGGTGTATTCCCCACATTAAATGTAAGAATGTAATACACAGCATATACTTCATGAGCCTGTCATCACTTTATGCTCTTTTTTTTTTTTTAAAGATTTATTCATTATGTATACAGTGTTCTGTCTGCAGGCCAGAAGAGGGCACCAGATCTCATTACAGATGGTTGTGGGCCAACATGAGGTTGCTGGGAATTGAACTCAGGACCTCAGGAAGAGCAGCCAGTGCTCTTAACTGCTAAACCATCTCTCCAGAACCCTCAAATTAATTGATTTCTTTTTTTCTTTTCTTTCTTTTTTTTTTTGGTTTTTCGAGACAGGGTTTCTCTGTGTAGCTTTGCGCCTTTCCTGGAACTAGCTTTGTAGCCCAGGCGGGCCTCGAACTCACAGAGATCCGCCTGGCTCTACCTCACGAGTGCTGGGATTAAAGGCATGTGCCACCGGCGCCTGGCCACTTAATGTTTGTAATGGCATCTAATATTGTGTACTACTCTTCCTATTTGAATAAGAATGTCGTATTGTGGCTACCAGGTTTATTTCCCATTCTCTAAAGAACCTCCTCTCCATTTCTGTGCCTCAGTCCTCACTGTTCTTGCCTGAACCCGCTCTTGGACATTCTAAATGTTCCCAAAATTCAGCTCAAACCCATACCTTTTGGAGGCCTTCCTCAGTCTAAAATTACATTTATCCTTGTACTACTTGTTACGATATTGCCTATCCATAGTGCTCCTTGAAAAGTGAACTCTGTGCTTTTGTTTAACCCAGAAATCCTCCAATGCTGGAATGAACTTTTCCAACTATGTCCAACTCAACAAGAAAGGCAGCCAGTTTTTATGTTATCTTATTTGACACGAATACTTTAGAGCAAGAGGTATGGGTATATATATCAAGTCAACAAAGTGGCTAATTTGACACAGCAGTCCCTAAAAGGCAAGCAATGATACATAACAGAAATTAAACCCTGCCCACCCCCCAAGTAAGAATAATCAGAGTCACTTAAATCGTAGCCAGTCCTTAATGGTTAAAGGCTCAATTATGAACTATTCTTAAGATTATAGTCTGTACTTTAGTCTTGTTTGAAACAGACAGTATTGTTTGAAATAGTAGACTAGGCTGGCCTCAAACTCAGGAAGATCCACCTGCCTTAAGTGCTGGGACTGAAGGCTTGTAACACCATGCCTGGTTTGGAAACTAGTTTTTAACCCTCTTGAACTGATCCAGTTGGCCCCTCTACATATGGCTCTGAGGAATGACTCAAGACCTACTCTACTCACACAGACTGTTAAGGAGCAAAGTGAACAATCTACTAATTGATAGAATTTTCCTGACCATTCAGATTGTCAAAACACAACTCAGTATGTCAAGACTCTCCTCTAAATAAAGGATTTACAGCAGAGTGTCTGAAAGAGCAGACCCTTACTGACCACTGAATGTACATGCCCATGCTCACTGCATCCTCCTTGAAGTTGATGCCTTTAAGAAAAAGCTACACCTGGGAAGATGGCTCAGCTGGTGAAAGCACTTGGCACCAAGCCCGATAACTTGAGTTAGGTCCTCAGGACCCACATGGTAGAGGAGAGAACTGATTGCTCCAAGTTGCCCTCTGTGCCCCTTGCCACATAAAAAAGTACTACAGATTGGGGTTGGGAGTAAAGAGATGGCTTAGTGGTTAAGAGCATCAACTGCTTGTTCAAAGTATCAGAATTTAATTTGAACACCCACATTGGGTGGCTCATATCCAAATGTAACTATAGCTCCAAGAGATGTCACACTCTTTTTCTGGAATCCCCTGGCACCTGCACTCACATGCACATATAAACACAAATACACACAATTACAGAGTGAGTTCCAAGACAACCAGGGCTAAACAAAAAAACTGTCTTGAAAATCCAAAAACTACTGATATTCACACCATTATGAAAGTTAATGAAGAAAACCATTCTTATTTTTATAAAAGACATGCAAACTACTTGAGGTCCAAAGAATCATGCTGGCAGCAACTTAATTTAAAATAAACAAAAGTAACTTGAAAACTAAATGGCATTTGTTTAGATACTTACTATGGCCTTAGGTTACCAGTGGGTTGCATGATAAGAAGGAAAGGAAATCTGATATCCTCTCGCCTCCATGAACACATGGGCACAAACAAGTACACTAACATTACACATATCACACAGAGAGACACACACACACAAAAAAAATAAAAGTGTAAAAAGCTAGCCTGACAGAAATTGAGACTACAAGGACAGCCCCCAGAGCTCAGGCTGTGTAGAGGGTCAACAGAGGTGGGGAAGGTCGGTCAATGGGTACTAAGCTTGAGTTAGTAATTCTGCTGTACTGCTGCATAACAGGGTGACCATAGATGAAAACCAAAAGCTCCACTCTCCCAGGAAGAGAATCAAGAAGATATTCACTTCAAACCAAAGGAAGGGCAGGTACAAACCACCTAAAAGAAGGAAGTGGAGAAAAGGGAACCTCCATACATCATTGGCAAGAACATAAAATATACAGGCACAATGGAAATGTCTGACAGTTTCTTAATGAGCCAAACACAGACTACCACAGAACTGAGAAATGCTGTGCTCATAAAATGGTTGTATAAAATGATTATTTACCATTATTTGGTAGTATAAAAGCAGAAGAAATGTACAGGGCAAATGTCTATGAGCTGATGAAAAATAAACCAACAGAGAACATGTGCTCAGAGCACTACATAGCAGAGCAAAGACTGATGGATGATCCTTGAGAACACCATGTTAAGCTAAAGAATCGAGACATAAAAGGCTGTATGTCCATTTATGATCCTGTTTATGTAAACTGCTGACAAGAGGCAGGGCTAAGTAGAATATGGAGACTCTCGGTTTTGTTTTGTTTTTTTTTTTTCCGAGACAGGGTTTCCTCTGTGTAGCCTTGGCTGTTCTGGAACTCGCTCTGTAGACCAGGCTGGCCTTGAGCTCAGAGATCTGCCTGCCTCTGCCTCCCGAGTGCTGGGATTAAAGGCGTGCACCACCACCTCCACCTGGGCTCCTTAAGCAGTTCTTAAACCCAACCTATAACTCCACATGTAGCAGGATGAGGAAAGAAAACCGTATCAGTGTAGGCTACATAATGAGAAGTTGTCTCAAAGAAAGAGAACAAACAACCCCCAGAACTAGAATTCTATCATGGAAAAGAAAATGTTACAGACTTAAGTAACGAAGACAAATGTGAACATAGTAGAAACCATTGAATTACAAACTAGGTGATTAAAATGGGGAGTTTTATATTATAAGTATCTTACATAAGATGACTGTAAAACAACTTAAGTACATATAATGAAACAGGTCTCTCATCAGCCATAAATATGTCAAAATAAGCGTGTTAGTGCACACCTTTAATCCCAGCAGTCAGGAGGCAGAGGCAGGCGGATCTGTATGAATTCGAGATACCAGTCTGGTCTACAAAGGGAGATCTAGGACAGCCAGAGCTACTACACAGAGAAACCTGGTCTCAAAACAAAATCAAAAAAAGTCTGAATTGTGATACTGTTCTGACAACGAGGCGTTGTTTTTAGTTCTTGCTCTCTCCATGCCCTCTTGCCCTATGACCCACAAGTATGTGAGAGGAAAAAAAAATTACACACCAAACTTAACCAAGTTGCTACTGATCATTTTGTTCACTTAAGTAGAAGCAAACCCTAATATTTTGCACACTGACAGGGAATATAAGCATTTTGTAACCAAGTCCTGGGGCACAGCAGTGAACTCACCAAGCTTCTCAGGCTCATCAGGACCTGTGCCTGCAATACAGCTGCTCTCCAAGCCATAGGTAGGATCCACCTTCCCAGAGGCTCTAGCAGCTTCTTGTACTTTCTTGACATGCGCTTCAACTAATTCCAGTGGTACTTCTTCTCGGACCCGAGAAAACTCCTCTGATTCAAGATCAAAAAGAGAATAATAGCATTTTCATTTTGCATAGATACATGCTCCTACACATGACCTAGAGTGACTGGCGTAATAGCATTGGTTTGGTTGCAGTGAGCTCTTTGGGGTAGAGGATAAAATGAATCAATCTACTATTCCAGGTTTTTATCCTAAACATCATAATAACTTCTTAAATATAGTTTTGAAGTATATTTAAAGTATTTTGAAGTATATTTAAAGACTTTTGAAGATCTATTGTTAAGAGTTAAAACTGCAGTCTTAATTTTATCATTCTGTTGGCTAGACTGGTAGTTGTAAAAACACCAAGGATCAGACTAACATAATGCTAAAAATCCTGTAACATAAAAGACATCTGAACAAGTTTTTTTCCCCCCTACAAGACAGGGTGTATCACTGTGTAGCTTTAGAGCCTGTCCTGGAACTTGCTATGTAGACCAGGCTGGACTTGAACTCAGAGATCCACTGCCTCTGGCATGACACAGCATATGAACAAAATTAATTGACTACAAAAATACAAAGCAACTTCTGTTCCTTAGCTCTACCTATTTCCTAATGCCACAAAACCACTTCTTTTTCTTTACATATTTGAGGGGGGAAAAAGGTGTGTGTGCATGTATGTAGGAGACAAGACCCATTGTAGTCCAAGCTGAACCTCAAAGTCATGATTCCTTTGCCTCTGCGTACCAGAAGCTGGCATTTTATAGGTGTCTACCATCACATCTAGCTGCTCCCCTAATTCTAACCAAATATTCTATCGGCCAGCATGATAGCTCAGCAGGAAAAGGCACCTGTGGCTAGACTGAGTTTTAAGTTTAATTCACAAGGCACACGTGGGTAGGTGAGAACCAATCCTCCCAGTACTAATCCTCTGACCTTCAGATATATATCATAGTAGGTGACTGCATAAACACACACACACACTTTAATCCCAGCACTCAGAAGGCAGGGGCAGGTGGACCTCTGTGAGTTCGAGGACACCCTGGGCTACAGAGTGAGTTCCAGGACAGGATCGAAAGCTACACAGAGAAACTTTGTCTCAAAATACAAAACAAAACCAAACCAAACGAAACCAAAAAAAACAAAAAACAGAAAACACACACAAAATAGATTTTAAAAAATGAAAAAAAAAAAATTCAAACAAATGCTCTCAACCTTCAAACTATTTTAATACATTAAAAGGTTACTTATAATTTTTATGAAGCCCATTGTCTTTAGGGTGTTTCTGGCAATTTACATAAATGAGTGTAACAGCTGAGGTATATTTTTTAAAACATCTCCTAGTGTACACGTGTCGGTTTATGTTTGTGTGTAAGACTGCTAACTAGCTCACAACAATGGGCATGTGTGGAGTCCAGAGGCTGACATCAGGACAGATTTTCTCTGTCACTTCTTCTTGCATCTTGTTCTCTGAGATATGGTTTCTGACCATCTATCTGCCCCCAGGGCAGATGCGACAAGTACATACTGGAATGTCCAGTTCTTACATGGGCTTTGGAGTACCAAATCCAGGTACTCATTCTACAGAGCAGGCACACCGCTCACAATACTTCCATCAGAAGGCAGCCTTTGGTGCTGGAGAGGCAGCTTACACAGAAAGTACATACCCAAAGCTGCTTTTGCTGCAGCAGATGCCACACGAGGATCAACCACAGATGCTAAAAAGGCAACAGTACTCATCACTGGGTTTCCCGACTGGCTGAAAGGAACAGGCTGGTAAGCTAGCGGCCCAAGGGAAGCATCTGAATTTTCAAGGTATGGGTCCTCAATGGGAAGCCTCAAAAAGTGGAGGATGCATTCATCCTGAGTACGACTTCCAACATGTTCTGAGACTTTATTCCAATCATCCTTGTACATCTCCAGAGCCTAAATGAACACATAAAAGACAGTTAATATCAAATAAAAAGGAAGTAATATGGAAGGAAGAAGATAAAGCATGTGTTTTTTCTCTCTCCTGTGTGACAGGGTCTCACTAAGTGGTACAGACTGGTCTCAAGCTTCTAAACCTCCTGGCTTGGCCTCCAGAGTGCTATGATAAGAGGCATGCAAACCCCCTGGCTTGCTAAGATTCTGTAGACAATATTTCTAAAAAAAGCAAAACAAAAACAAACAAACAAAAAAAAAAAACTGGGTAAAGGGTGGTGGTGGCACATGCCTTTAATCCCAGCACTTAGGAATCAGAGGCAGGCAAATCTCTGAGTTCAGGGCCACCCTGGTCTAAAGAATAAATTCCAGGACAACCAGGACTACTCTGAGAAACCCTGTCTCCCAAAAAAGGAATTGGATAAAGATTTAGTTGAGATGGCACATGCCTTTAAATCTCAGTGCTAAGTAAATTGAGGCAGAAATTTTGAAGATTACCAGACTGAGACAAAGCCTATTTCAAAATAATAATGTAAGTGATTATTTGTGTACATTAAAATAAAATGTTATTTGGCAGTTTTCTTTGTAATAAGCTATCAACCAGGTAACAAAAATAAACAAAATATATGCACATTATAATACTATCCTTTAACAGGATCAGTATTGTTTAAATAAAAACTTAAAGTATGGGGTAGTGGTTGAGGATTAACACTAAATATCAAATGGTGGCTAAAAGTGCAACAGAAGACAAAAACAATACTTCCTTAACAGCAGTGAACAATTTTAAATTGGAAAAACATTTACAACAGCATTAAAGTGAAATAAAAATTCAATAAATTGAGTGAAAGATAAACAATGACAGAAAGAAAATCAAAGTGAGATAAGTCAATGACTTAAATAAATGAAGAGACACAGTTACTTCATTAGATGCCATTAGATGATCATTTCTTCCAAGCTAAATCGTAAATTATAAAAAACTACAAGCAGGGGAGAGCAAGATGGCTTAGCAGATAAAAGTTACTTGGTTTAGCAGCACACATGATGCTAGGAGAGAACTGATTCCAAAGTCATCCTGGCTTCCACATGTACTCAGACATCATGTACACACATACATACAAACACAAATTAACAAAATTAAGTTCTACAAAAGGTCATATTTTTAAGAAAAATTGAGACTAATAGTAAGATTATGAAAATACCAAATAATCATAAAAATTATAAATTTTGGTAAAAGTCCTGACAAACCTTCAATATTAACAGGTTAACGAGTAAGAAATATAAATATAAGGACTGAAACAACTGAGAAGACTTCTTAGGGGCTCACTGAAGTTACTTCTTTCTAGGCCATGACTTCCTACACTGCTTATTTTTTGGTGGTGGCATCTGAGATTAAAAGCAGGAGCTTGGATGTGTCCTAGGTAGAGCTTCTCCTTACCTTTTGGTGAGGATGGAAAATGTTTAACTCAAAACAAATGATCTCTCCTACCTTCAATGACTTCACATTTGATCAATATAGTCAGCATAAGGCCAAACATCATCAAAACATTCTAAGCCAGGCAGTGGTGGCAAACGCCTTGGATCCCAGCACACAGGGTTCAGAGGCAGACACGGAGGCAGACAAACTTCTAACGTTGAGGCCAGCTTGGTCTACATAATGAGTTCCAGGACAGCCAGGGCTATGTAAACAAGGACCCGGTATCAAAACAAACAAAAACCCGTAAGCAGTCTCAAAAACCGTCAGAAATATTTTCAGAAGCAAACACCAATGAAACAACTAGCTTTATCTATTATGGACAAATCTAAATTTCATTTGGATATAACTCAATTCACAATTTTGCTGGTTTGCTATTCTGACGCCCATCTTGAGGATCTGTGTGTACACACAAGTGTGTGAACCATCATGACCATGCGTGTGCATGGAGACAAGAGGTCATTGTAAGGTTATCTTTCATCATTGGTCTCCATCCGATTTTTAAGACACAGGGCTCCTCTCTAAGCTAGAGCTCATTAACTGGTTACAATGCCAGTCATTTGGCTCAGTTGTTTAAAGCATTTGCAGCCAAACCTGACCACCTGATCTCAATCAGTGGATCCCATATTGAGGAAAGAAAGAACTGCCTCCAGGTAGTGTTATGTGCCCCCTCCTCCCCCCGCCCCACGTGAAAACAAACAAAGCCCTGAGCTACCTGCTTTTTTTCCTAGTGCTGGAATTAATGAAGAGTACCGCCACCACCCTGTCTATTCAAAATTGTCTTGACTATGGCCTAAATCAAAGAAATGAAGTTTCTAAAAGTTCTGAAAGCTGGAAGAATAAGACTTCCCACTATGAGGACCAAAGGTCACTGTACAAATTCAGAAGGACAGAGACACGTTCTTTGGTTTGTGAGGAAAAGCATCCTATGTAGCCTAAGTGATCCAGCCTCTTGAACGCTGGGATTAAGGAGTGGATCGCCACTTCTGGCACATTCTCTGTGTGTATGCATGTATGTTGTTTTTTCTATGAAAGTTTTTAAGACTGAGCTGTCCTATCTACCCACGGAAGGCAAAGGACTTGCAATCTTCAAATGCTAGGCTTAGAGGGTGTATACCTGATAGCCAACTTTTAAGCTAGTGATTGCTCTAAATAAACTGCATTTATGGATAGTGTTCATGGTAAACAATGCTGCTGAGACTTATTTTTTCTAAGGTTTAAAGGAAAAAAAAAAAATCAATCAACACAAACACAGCCCAGAATCCACCTGCAGTAAAGAAAATGTACTATTGTTTAAGGATACAGCAGTTTTCTTCAGTATGTTCATAGTAAACAGTAGCTCAGGATTTCTTACATCATTCTGTGAAATCCACTAAGCTTCTATTTTTGGTTGTGAATACAACCTTTAACAGCTGAGCCATCTCTCCAGCCCTATCCACTCATCTTTTTTTTTTCTCCCTGAAACAGCATTTCTCTGTGTAGTTTTTGTGCCTGTCCTGGATCTTGCTCTGTAGACCAGGCTGGCCTCGAACTCACAGAGATCCACCTGGCTCTGCCTCCTGAATGCTGGGAGTAAAGGCGTGCACCACCACCTCCAGGCCCTATCCACTAATCTTAGATAGAAACATTGCTGCGGTTTCCAGCTGTAGTACAATTAAATTTCTCCTTATGGCACAAAGACCCCCAAACAACACTAAAAACAAGCTGTACTCAACTTGTGAGTACTGAGCACACACTCTTGTTTAAATAGCATCCATGACGGCTATGGCGAGCCAAGAGTTATGATTGTAAACGGTGGAACTGAAAAGGCACATGCTTAACACTGATAGCGAGAGGAGAGACTAGAATAACTCAAAAGAGGAACAATTTTTGAATTTTTAGAAAGAAAGAAGAAAACAGAGCAAGTAAAAGCTTATGCATCAGCTGTAAGAGCTATGGCACTGGTCAGCTTACCTCTAGGAGAAGAAGGGTTTCCTGTTCTGTCCATTCCCTTCCAGCACTAGCAGCTTTACTCTAAAGAAACAAAGTCAGAAATGATTTACTCATCACAAATGCATACGGATGGGGCTCAGGCAGGATTTCCTTAAGCTCACAGAACTGTTTTATCCAGTCACCAAGATGAGTCCCCCAATAACTAAACATTCAAAAACTTCAACTTCAACAGAAGGTCTGGCATGCTTCAACAGCTTCTGGTTTTCATTAGTCTCAGGAACAACTTCCATGCTATTTCAACTTTGGAAGATACACAACTTGAAAATTCATAAATAAGAACAATCATATGTAACTATAGAAAAAGTAACTTAGGAACCAGTCAGAAGAATGAGAGGGTAAAGGCTGTCACTATTAGGCCTGACAGCCTGAGTTCGATTCTCCAGAACTCACAGAGTGGAAAGAGAACAGTGACTTCCAAAAATTGTCCTCGGACAGCCTCAAAAGTGTGAGTATGCATGCACATACACACATAATGAATGTAATGGGAAAAGATTAAGGTGAATATTTAATAAAACTTGACAAAAGATCTTTTCCTAGGATTCTAAACAAAATACACCATGCATTTAAAACACTAAGATTATTTTTTAATTATTATTTAATTAAATTTAGTTGTATGAGTGTTTTGTGCCCATGTGTGTGCACCATGTGCATACAGTACACACAGCAGCCAGAGAGGGCAGCAAGTTCCCTGCAACTGGAGTTACAGAGGGTAGTAAGCTGTGTGTGGGAGCTAGGAAACAATCAAGGTCCTTCGAGAGAACAATAAGTGTTCTCAACCCTTTGGCCTCAAATGCTCAGATTCTTAATTCCAACCCTAACAATTCCACATGCTCCCCCATCTATGTGTCTGAAAAGTCTCCAAGTGATTTCCTAATGTCACATGACCTCTTTATCAACAATTCCTAGCTAGAAAAAGGGGGTATTAGGACACAGATGCCCTACAGGTTCTAAATCATCTGAGCTACTGACAAGAGAGTCTTGGATTTGCAGGCCATGTTCCACTCATAGATTTACTTGGCTATACAGAATAGCTGATAATAAATATATGTACTCCAAAGACATATGCTATAATACTTCAAATTTTAATACTCTGATTTCTCTAATCTTTGAAAGTCTGTAATGTAGGAATAGAAAAAATTTCCAGTCTATAATTTCCCTGTGTTGATAAAGCTTCTCAATATAAATGGTAGGACTTCTATCTGCATTTGAGTTACATGCAAATAGTAAAAGTTTAATTATGCTTTACTAGGCCTCTGCAATGTTCACTTTATATCACACTATATTATCTGATCATTTGCAGAACAGAAAACAAAACTAAACACAAAAATAAGTATTTAATCTAAGTATCCAGAATTCCTAAAAGTTATGTTTTTTTCTGGTTTTGTGGTACAGAGAAATGAACCCAGAGCCGTGGGCATGGTAAGCAAGTGTTATCTCACTGGGATAATTCCTTAGCCCTACCAGTTTTATGAAAAGAAAAGATGCACTATAACTCAATACATTGCTAAACTGCACTTAGAGAAGTATTTTAAGTCAAAGGAACTTCTTAATGAACCAAAACCAGAGGTATCAATCAGATTGAGAAACAAAATCATTAACATCTTATCTGACTTCAGAAGCAACCAAACCCAAGAAAATCCAGGGACAATTATACAACTTAGACATGGACAACACTGATGGGCAGGCCTCAACAACCATCTCCCCATTTCTTAGATGTAGACAGGCAGAATTTGCTCCATACCCACGGCTTACAGCAATACATACTTCCTCTCTTAAGGACAAGGAGCTTTCAGAAGCCTCATCAGGGGCTTGGAAATGTAAGCTGCAGGAGAATTCTGTATGGTTTGTTTATTTTGTATTTATTGAGGTATAAGATATAAAACATATTACACAAGTCTCTGGACTTCAGATAGATAAAAAGCTCCTTCTATTCATATAAAAAAAATTGTGAAAGGGAGCAAGACATACAGCTCAGTGCTTAAGGGCACTCACTGCTCTTGGAGAGAAAATAGGTTCAGTTTCCAGAACCCACGGAGTGGATTAAAACCGATTCTAAGTATAGATCAATATAGATATAATGCCCACTTCTGACCTCTAAGGACACCAGGCTTACAAGTGTAGCCTATATACATAATACACAAGCAGACAAAACATTCCTACACATGGAAAAACAAACAAACAAAATTTTTTCTAAAAATGGCAAAAAGGGGCTGAAGAGAAGGCTTAGCGATAAGAGGACTGGCTGCTCTTCCAGATCCAGCACCAAGGGGCGGTTCACAGTCATCTGTAATCTCTAACCCCACATCCTCTTCTGGATACCTTGGGCACTAGACATAAAAGTGGTACACAGAAAAAAAAAATATACACACACATGAAACATTCATACACAGTAAGTAAAAAAAAAATAAAATTTAATCCCAGCAGGCAGAGCTCTATGAGTTCAAGGCCAGCCAAGACAAGACTATAGAAAGAAACCTACCCCAAATAAACAAACAAACAAATACTGCAAAGGATTCCTTCCTTTGGGTCTTAATTAATTAGTCTGATAGCAAAGCACAAAAGCATCCAATACTTTTAACATTACGTTTCATGGGCTCTACATCTTATTTGCTTAATTTTTTTTGGTTTGTTTTAGATTTATGCATTTCTTTGCTTTGCCTTCGTACACACGTACACACATACACAAACACACACGTTTACCATATGCATATGTGATGAACAAAGAGGCCAGAATAGGATGTTGGATCCCCTAGAACTACAGTTATGGATGCTTTAACTATGAAATAAGTGTTGGGAACTAAACTCAGGACGTCTACAAGAGCAGTGAGTGATCTTCACCACTGAGCCATCTCTCCAGCCTCACTGTTTTCTGTTTTGTTTTTGAGAATGGATCTTATTTTATTAGTCTCAAAATAAAAGTAATCTGCCTGCTGAATGCTGGAATAACAAGCTTGAACAATTATGACAAGTTTGGGGAATAGATTTTGTCTTGATCATGCAGTTTGTATGAAAATAAGTGGAATGTTTCTTTTAGTTTTTACACTATTACACTGCTTGAACAAACCAAAAATTATATTATTATAAACATTTAAGTTACTTTCATTTTGTCAATTTTATCTAAGATTTTAGGACTGTTTCTGAATTTTTGCTTTCATGTCCAAGGACATGTTTATCTTTAGGCACATTCCCTGCATGTTTTTGATTTCTGGAAGACGTTGAACAGTAATTATTTCTTTGGGGTTTGCTAGAAGTTACCAGTGGAATCTTAATCTAGAGTGTTGTTCTGAGGAATACCTTTACCTACTGACACAGGTTTAGATGTAAGGCCATTCTAGGATCAACTATTTCTCATTCCTTCAATTTTTGTTTATATATTTCTATGCTTTAAAAATAGCCTATATGCACATATATGTGTGTACATGTTGTATGTACGTATAGATGTGGAATCTCAAAGTATCAAGCCTTTTCAATTATAGCCTTTTATACTAGGAGATGTGTCTAAATAACAGCATGACTGTCTGTTCATGCTAACATCAATATACTGCTCCAGTTCTGAGGTGTATGCATGTATATCTTCTTCCCTTGTTTTACTTTTATTTGTGTCTATGTTCTAGACTCAAGTTTCTGGAAAATATTGCTGTCCGTCATTATTCTTAACCCAATTTGATAATTTTTGATGTTTTAGTGGATTACTAAACTATATGCAAGTATAAATAAATAACTTAAAAAGTATGTTAAAAAAAAACCATATGCAAGAAAATAAAAACATGTAAAAGGAGGGCCAAAGAAATAGCCAGTTATGATCACTGGCTGCTTTTCCAGGCACCCAGGTTTCATAATCAGCACCCATATGGTGGCATACAACCATCTGCAAATCTCTAGTTCCAGAGGATCTGATGCCATCTTCTGGACTCAGAGCGTTACTGCATGCAAATGGTGCACAGACATACATGTAAGACATGCATACATTAAATTTTTAAAAATGAAAACTAAACCATCCTATGCGGATGGGACTCCATAGTGGCGCCCTTGCCTAGCATTTGTGAGGCAATTTTAATTTCCAGCATGGGGGCTAACGGCCTGAGAGCACACATCGTGTGTGGTGTTGTCTCTAGGGCCATCCTTGCAATTTTCTCGTCTTCTTAATACGCTCCTTGTATTGTATCCCTCTATGTTTGAGAACAATTTGTTTGTTATTGTTTTAAAAAACTCTCTTGCTTTAGAGTTCTATCGGACTTCAAACTCACTATGTTATACCTAGCCTTTTATCAAATTTGCCTTTATCCTCCTCGGTGCTGAGACTGCAAGCATTAGGCACAAGTTAAGATTATGTTTTTATTATTGTACATATATGTACTACCTACAAGTTAACTCTACTTTAAATAGCCATGTTAGGACTTATAACATTAATTTACAATTGTCAGTCTACTTTCAATTACTATTTTTGTATTTCATATAAAATGTAGGAACTTCCACAGACTATACTTCCATTTCTACTTCCTGTTCTTTGGGCTGTATATGGAAGTGGTCACTCACATCCACACATAATGGACCTAAACACTTACTGTTACTACTTTTATTTTAAATGGTCTTTAGTCATTGTGAAAAGCTCAATGGCGTGGGCCACCCACACACAGCAAAATAAATAAATGTGTGCTGATTCATAGACTGGAGTTTTAAGTACACTTTATTCAATTACGTATGTTATAGAAATGCTTTGGTAAACTGTAATTGAAGGGGCTAGAGAGATGGTTCAGGGGTTAACAGCACTAGCTGCTCTTCCAAAGACCTGGGTTATTATTCCAAAACTCACACGGCTCTTAAGTGCCTGTACCTCCAGTTTGACCTGATCTGACATGACACCCTCTTCTGGACTTCACAGCAACCACACAAACGTAACACATGAACATGCAGGCAAACGCTCACACATTAAAAAAATACACAGTGCTGCAGAGACAGCACAACAGTAAGAGCACTGAATGTATCTATCTTCTCATTCATTCTAGCATAAGGTTAACCATTACATAGTCAACTTATCAATGCAATTGTGGTAATTTAAATGTAATTTGCCTCCATAATCTCATATGGAGTGCCCCATGAGAAGGTGTGGCTCTACTACAGTGGGTATGGTCTTGTTAAAAGAAGTGTGTCACTGTGGGGTGGGCTTTGAGGTTTCTTGTGCACAGGATACCACCCTGTGTCTCAGGTGACTTCCTGTTGCCTACAAGATGTAGCATTCTTAGCTCCAGCACATCTGCCTGCACGCCACCAAGCTCCCCATCATGATGACAATGGACTGAACCTCTGAAACTATAACTGAATCATCCCAACTAAATGTTCTACTTTGTAAGAGTTGCCGTGGTCAGGCTGGAGAGATGGCTCAGAGGTTAAGAGCACTGGCTGTTCTTCCAGAGGTCCTGAGTTTAATTCCCAGCAACCACATGGTAGCTTACAACCATCTACAATGAGATCTGGTGCCCTCTTCTGGCCTGCAGGCTGAACACTCGCTGTATACATAATAAATAAATAAATCTTTAAAAAAAAAAAAAAGAGTTGCCGTGGTCATGGAAAGAAACTCCAACTAAGACACCTACCTATTCATCCACTTTTTTTCTCTTCCACTGATAAGGAATTAATTCTTTTAACTGCTGACAATATGTCTCCTACACTTAGTTCTTATTGTTTTGTCCTTTCTCCACCATTATCCAGTTGCTTTTTTTTCTTACTGGTTCAGTAAGTAAACAGGGCTTTAAGCTCATTAACCTGTTTTGTAATCAGAATAATCCGCTGAATCACTAGAGAAGCTCAGTGTTAATGCCTCATTCTTTCTATACATTCTAATATATTTTTCAAACAGTATTACCCTCAAAAAATACTATCCTTAGTTCTTTTTAAATATCTATCTAATCATATAAGTGACTACTGAAATGCATCAGACCTCAGTAGAGACCTTGCTGGCTCCTATCAGAGACTTATAAAGTAAGACATGTGAGTGGGTGGTCCATGTCGGTTTACAAAACAATCTTTACCTTTGCCAGTGTTTTCTTGGAGTAAATGTCAGTTCGAAGACCAAAGTTCTGCAAATCAATTGGTTTTTCCTTATTCTTCTCGGGAAAATTTAACATCTGCTGAGCAGCAGGGACCTATGAGGGAGATAAATGACAAAATGACTGTTTTAACTGGTCAAATTCAAAGGGATAGAAATTGTTGGGTTTTTTTTTTCTTTTGTTTTTATGACTGGAGTTATAAGCCTGTGCTCTTAAACATTCTCTAGTCTTTAAAAATTACTTAACCTTGGCTTTTAAATCTCTTTTAACCAGCTGAGTGTGGTGACACACACCTTTAATCCCAGCACTCAGGAGGCAGAAGCAGGTGGATCTCTGTGAGTTCCACGACAGTCAGAGCTACATAGTGAGATCCTGTCTCAAAAAAGAGGACAAAACAAAACAAAAAAAGCAAACTAAAGGAAAACACTTTGGGTCGAGTTACTACAAAAACAAAGAACAAAAAAAAAAAAAAAACCCCAGTAAAAATACCTCCCACAGTAAACAGGTAAATATAAACTCATCATGAAAACACAAGTATTGTTGGTGCTCCCTTAAGTCAAAGACTCTGGGAAATTTTTCTGCTAATATGATATATTCTTTGATAATGAAGAGGAAATACAGTATGAATGACCAACTATTAATAATTTGTTTGGTATACTAGTCTTTTCAAAATGTTGTATATCTACTTCTGAAATCATAAGTAAAATTATTAATAAAAGTTTTAAAACGTACATTTCTAAAAGACTGAATATTAAGTTTCTGTATTATCTGCTTATTTACTAGTGACATCGATAGCAAAAGGATAAAAAAAACTGTATTTTGTAATTTCATAGTATAACATCTCAGAATTGGTGGCACGATATTTATTATAAAGTTAAACATTTGCATTTGGAGAAATGAAAACCAAACGATATGCAATCCCAAAACTATAAACTATCAGCTACGAAACAGCACTGAGAGAATTGTTCCCATCACCAGAATGAAAGGTAGACCTCAAGAGCTGTTAGACCCAACTTACCTGAGGTGACCGAAGATGCAGAGGTACAAGCCCTGAGGGCGTGTCGGCTAACACATTGAAATGAGGAGTAGGAGGGGGTCCCATTGCCATGGGTCGACTTTCTGGATCAACTTGGTAGTTAACTAGACCCCACTGCTCTAAGAAGGCATGAACCCTGAAAGATAAAAGTTCTGTACATTATAATCTAGTCAGTCAATCTCATCGAAGAACCCATAATCATGCAACTTGTAAAAAAAAAAAAAAAAAAAGAAAAAAGAAAACCTGTCCTGCAGTCAAGTATCTTGGTGCTGTTTGAGGGTGAATATGCAACCTCATAACTGAGTAAAATGTCAAATAATAACTGTATTGTAGGTGTTTGTTTTGTTTTCTATTTTTGAGGTAGCACTACAATGTACTCCTGGCACCTCACTATAAGGACCAGGTTGACCTTGAATACACAAAGGTCCACATGCCTGTTTTCTTTTTTCGGTTTTTTGAGACAGGGTTTTTCTGTATAGCCTTGGAGCCTGTCCTAGAACTCGCTCTGTAGATCAGGCTGGCCTCGAACTCAGAGAGATCCGTTTGCCTCTGCCTCCCAAGTGCTGGGACTAAAAGGAGTGTGCCACCGCCACTTGGTGCATGCCTGTTTTCTAAGTGCTGGGATTGAAGGCATTTACCACCATGGCAATCAAATAATAATTTTATTCACAGAAAATAAAAAACAAATGCTTACATAGGCACATGATGAAAAACTCATTCTCTACCCAAATTCAGAGAAGGAAATCCAAATTTTAATTTTGTTCTGGGACGGTATATGTACTCCCCACTCAAATCTCTGGTCATTTTATGATCTGACTATAAAACAAAAGATGTAAACTATGCAAGACAGTGTCATAGAATAAATTATTTGTTTAACTATGTAAAGATGAGTTGCATTTGTTGTTGCAGAATAATTGTTTAACTACATAAAGATGTGTTGCTATTTTACCTAGTCTGCCTAAGTGACCTAACTGGTCTAAAAAGGTGAATGGCCAATAGCTAGACAGAGAAAGGATAGGTGGGGTTGGCAGGCAGAGAGAAAAGGGGAGCCGGCCAGCCACCTGGAGGTAAGCCAGCCAGCCACAGAGGAAGGAAAGCAGGATAGACAGTACAAAGAGGTAAACGACCCTCAGTGTAGCACACAGATTAATGGAAATGGGTTAATTTAAGTTTTGTTTTTTTTTTAAATCTAGCTAGAAAGAAGCCTAAGCTAAAGCTGAGCATTCATAACTAATAAGTCTCTGTGTCATGATTTGTGGCCTGATAGTCCAATAACAGATTATTAAAATGAGTATTAGCTGGGCGGTGGTGGTACATGCCTTTAATGCCAGCACTTGGGAGGCAGAGCCAGGTGGATCTCTGTGAGTTGGAGGCCCGCCTGGGCTACAGAGTAAGTTCCAGGATAGGCTCCAAAGCTACACACAAAAAATCAAAACAAAAAAATAAAATGAATATTAAAAATACAGAATCCCTGTGAGTACAATGAAGAAGGAATCTAGTTAATCTAGTCCGATATGAAGCCAAGAGGTAGACAACCTCTTTCAGAAAACCTGAATTTGTTTCCAAGCACCCATGTCTGGCTGCTCCTAACTGCCTATAGCTCCAGCCCCAAGAGAGTTGATGCCCTCCTCTGGACTTCAAGCTCAAATTGGCATGCATGATACAAGTGAATAGAAGTAACAAAAATCTTAAATACAAAATTGGTTAGACATAAAACATCAATGTAGCTCTAACTACCTACAGTACAAGATCTAAGCCAAATATTTACCTCATCACAGCACATACATCTCCAGTCAGGTTTCTCCGACAAGCCGTACTGGTTAAATATTCTTGGGGGTTTAGACGGTATGTGTCAATCATAAAATTCCGATATGCCAAGTATCTAAAAAAAAACAGGGGCAAAATTCCTAAGGTCAACTTGTATCTTTCAGATAGAATATTCCAAATATCAAAACTTAAAATTTGACAATCATAGGCAAAAAAAAAAAAGACAGTAATATTGAACAATAGCAACAAAACTGATACAGCACTAAAATATTAGTAACTCTAATAAATAAGAAGCAAAACCAATGTGTAGCACATTATACCAACACATGAAGTAATGATAACACTGACATCATCTAGAAGCAAAACCAATGTGTAGCACATTATACCAACACATGAAGTAATGATAACACTGACATCATCTAGTCTGTGGTCGCTAAGTAGTGTTCTGCACACTGTCTGTGAAGTAGCTCACCTAATACTCAGACTCTCTCTATAAAATAAGGTCCATCCGTCATCCCATTCACACACAAGGAAATTGAAGCAGAGAGCACCTGAAGAGCTACCTTGGACTGAAGGCTGGAAAGTGAGAAGACCAGAACTCAATACATCTCAGATCTATGTTCTCAATGGCTGATCTCTCTCACTACCTGAGGACATGGCTCTGGACACATCAATTTACCTTCTCAGGGCAATCCATTCAGGGAGACTTAGCCAGACAAACACCAAAGATATCAAATTCTGGGCACCCAAAACCAAGAAAATTTGAGACTAAATGTCACTAAATGTCTGGGAGGCAGAGGCAGGCAGATATCTGTGAGTTCGAGGCCAGCCTGGTCTATAGAGCGAGATCTAGGACAGGCACCAAAACTACACAGAGAGACCCTGTCTCAAAAAACAAACAAACAACAACAAAGTCACAGAAAATTCCACAATATACTGCAGTATTTCTGCCACAAATGCTTTTTAAAAATCACGAATGTTAAGCTTAGATTGTGAAATCTACCAACAAGTTTTGTTTTGTAGGGTTTCTCTGTGTACCCCTAGCTGTCCTAAAACTCACTCTGTAGACCAGGCTGGCCTCAAACTCAGAGTCCGCCTGTCTCTGCTGGAATTAAAGGTAGACTAGCACAGGTTTTTACATGCTCTAACCAACAAGTTTTGCATACAAGCAAAATGAAAAGTCTCAGTACACAAGATGGCAGCTACATAAGAGCAAAATGGCAAACGGTTCAAATACTGATTAACCATGGATAGACAAAAATGACTGAATTTACAAGATAAAAAGGCTAAAATAGAAAAGTCTAATTTTGCCGGGCGGTGGTGGCGCACGCCTTTAATCCCAGCACTCGGGAGGCAGAGCCAGGCGGATCTCTGTGAGTTCGAGGCCAGCCTGGTCTCCAAAGCGAGTTCCAGGAAAGGCGCAAAGCTACACAGAGAAACCTTGTCTCGAAAAACCAAAAAAAAAAAAAAAAAATAAAATAAAATAAAAAGAAAAAAAAGTCTAATTTCAAAGTGATGTAGCCCCAAATACTTAAAAACATGGAAAAAACAATGTTTTTTTAAAGCCCAATCTGAATCTTGGTAACGTCAATCAAAACATTAGTGTTATCTCTGCCATCAAAGCACTGAATCTCAAATTAATAGAGAAAAATACAACCAGAATACATTTAGTGTTAAGATGTCTATGTTGGTCCATGTATTCTACATGGAAAACAATTTAAGTCAGTTCTCCCCTAAAACAGGTAACCACAAGACAATCTTACTTTGGCAGTACACACATGCAATGGAAATACTGAAAAGATAGCTGTAGATTCATTTCAAAGGTAAGAAGTTCAAGAAGCAGGCCAGGTATACCTTTGATCCTAGCACTCAGGAAGCAAAGGAAGGCAAGTAACTGTTGAGTTCTCGGCCGGCCTGGTCTACATAGTAAGACCCTATCTCAAACAAACAAAAAGAAGGGAGTGGGGAAGAGCAAACAAACAACAACAAAAACAGAATTTCCAGAAAATACATGACAATGGGTCAAAAGAAAAAGACAAATATACTTCCTGACAAGCAACCTCCTTCAGTTTTTTCCTAATTCTAGTGCAAAAGCAAATGCTTTAGGAAATTTAATTCAATTCAAATGCAGCTGAATGGTCCTATATAACGTGTTTATAATTAGTAATAACTTACCATGGGGATACAGATTCTATTCTCTACCAGACCATTATACGTAAACGCATGCAAATCCTAACACTCATAGAAACAATCAAAAACTATTATGACAAACCTCAACTAAACACCATTTACTAGATTCAATATTTAAGTGCTAGAACTGATATACGTATAATCTGAAGTTTAGGAAGAAGAAAAACTACAAGTTCCTTTAGGTTAAAATGGTGCAAAAATAAGATAAGAATAATTTCTGAGTGGTATATACTATTTGAGTGAGAATTGTATTTTTAGAATGAGGAGGGGCGGGGAGAAAGCTCAGCTGCTAAAAGCACTTGCAGCTTTGGTTCATAACTTTCTTAAACTCCAGCTTCAAGAGAACCAGGGCCCCCTTCTGGCCATCACAGTTACTGCACATAGGTGGTACACATAAATACACATGCAGACAAAACACTCAGATACATAAAACTAGAGCAACAAATCCACCATGCTATGAACATAAAAAGTACTATAAAACACTGGGCTCACATTTCTGGAGTCTTGGATTTGTTTTTTCCATTAAAAAATTCAGGAAGAGCACGCCGTTCAATCACATGAATACTGAAAAAAAAAAAAAGAGGTAAGTAGATTGAAATTATTTTTTGAAAAAGAATTAAAATTTGAGCTATGCATTATTCAAATTTTAAAGGAAAACTACTAATAAATTGAAAAACTGAGAACTTCTCGCTAAAATTAGTTTGACTGGACAATTTCCTTTATATGTAACATTTAAAAGTCTTTGCATTTCTTACCCAAAATACATACTGTAGTTTCTATTCTCTTAATTAATTGAAAAACTTCTACTGGGAATAGTGGCTCATGTCTTTAACACCAACAACTGAGAGACAGTCATGATTGACAAAAGTCTGGTGTTAGCCTGGGGTATAACTCAAGGCCCAGTCTCAAAAAAAAAAAAAAAACAAACAAAAAACAAAACAAAACAAAAAATACAACAACAAAAACTATGAAGACAATAAGAAGTACAAATTTTATTACTTCCTTTCTATAACATTATGACAATAAAAAGGCACAAAATAAAAGATTTCTTTGGGAAGTGGTTAACAAAAATTAGAGTAGTTAGAATGGCCACACAATGAAGTCAGCCAAGACTTGGAATTTATAATAGCTATTCAGACTCCTAAACACCAGATTGTCTTCTTCTAGCCATCAGGAACTGTGATGAACTAAAGTATTTGTCAAAGATTGTCAGATCTCATTAAGTAAGTATATATAAAGATATTCAATAATTTTAAAATATTTTTAGGACTGTAGAGTCCAAGAAAAAATGATCAGGCCTACCAAACTCTATGTGAACCAACTGTGTATCCAGATTTTTGCTACTGATGTGTGTGTCAGAGTCTGTGTGGTGGGTGTGATGACATATGAGTTCCAAAGAAGGCTTTCTAAAGAGGCAACATGTCAAGTATTAGTTACATGTGACAAAACAAATCAATGATCTAAAACCAAAGCTGGCTAGTCCTTCTGTTTTCTTCATCTATAGCCATGTCATATGGTGAAATTATGTAAGGGAGGTGGGTTGGCTAAAGAGCTGGCTCAGCCCCCAAATATGCCTTCATTCACCAGAATACATACAGAAGCAAAAGAAAAGAATTCCAGCAAGTTGTCCTGATTTCTACTCTCACACTGTAGCAAGCAAACAAACACAAAATAAACAAGTGTAAAAATAAAAAGGGGCTGGAGAGATGACTCAGGTTAGGAGCACTGGCTGCTCTTCCAGAGGTCCTGAGTTCAATTCCTAGCAACCACATGGTGGCTCATAGCCATGTATGACATCTGGTGCCCTCTTCTGACATGCAGGCAAACAGATAGACACTGTATACATAATAAATAATAAATCTTTAAGAAACAATTAAATAAATGGATTGGGGATGGGACATAAGTCAGTGATAGAATGCAAGCCTCTCATGGAAAGTAACACGGTTCCACCCACAGCATCATGTGAACGTGCCTCTACCATACATATACAGACATTTCCCTTCATTACTCTCTAAGCAATAATACAGTTGTAGCCATTATTTCCAAGCATTTATATTGCTATTGGTGGTATAAATAGTCCAGATATTGAAGTATGTTTGATTGGCTTAAAGCTCAGGTATTTGAATTCTTGGTCCCCAGCTAGTGGTGCTGCTTGTGAGGGTTGGATAACTTTTACAAAATGGGGCCTAAATGGTGGAAGAGGATCCTGGAAAGCAGAACTTACAGGCTTTACTGTGCCATGCTTTGGGAAGATCCATGGCTTCCTCATATGACCAAGTTTCCCTGCCATGGGATAACATATCCTTTCAAGAAGTGAGCCATAATCAACCCCGGCTCCCTTGAATTTCTTCTTTCAGGTATGTTAACACAGTGATGACAAAGGTAGCTCATGGAATACTGGAAGACGTACAATATATGCAAATACTATGTCATTTTACAAGAGATGAGCATCTGAGGATTTCATTTTTAGCAATGGCCCATAGAATCAATCTTCTGCACATACTAAGGGATGCTTATTCCTAAAGCTACTCATGGATCATCTAGTATTTACATTGAATTTGAGGGTATTGTGAAAACTGAACTATCAAAAAACTTCTAAAAGAACAATTTCAAAAAAAATTGATACTGTACATGTACTTTTCAAGTTCCACTTGAAAAAAGAATACTCCTTTTTCAACTAGCAATTAAAACTCAACAGGCAACTCAGTTCTGACATAACTTACATTTCTCTATTTGCCAAACACAATTTTTAATTGTAAATCACGAATCATGTTCTTTATCAAAAATGCAGAAGACTGTTGACTGTTTAGGATGAGAAATGCAACACACTTATTACTGTATACAAAGAATGGCAAGGACAGGACAGGTCGAATCAGGAACTGAGTTCTTCTACCAAATCTGAACATTGAAACAGACCTTCATGTAAACAGCATCAATCTCACCTGTAAAGCAGGGATGTTACTGTATCTCCATTAACCATCTAAGCAAAGAGACTATAGCAGGAAGATCACTGAACATCACTGTAACATTTATTTGGAGGTCTATGCTTGGATATTTTCACTTAAAAAAAAAAAAACAGAAAACAAACAAAAACAAACAAACAAACAAACAAAAAAACAGCCTGAAAGTGATAGCATGTAGAGCAATCAATCACTGCAGGATAGTAGTTTTCTACAAGCATGCACAAAGATACCACAGTGGGTGTGAACCATAGATGATGAGGAAATGTTGCCACAAACTTCTTCATGCAACAGTTTACATTTTAAAAACCTACTGGTTAAATTATTTTCATTTCAAAAAGTTGTTGTTGACCTCCTGGTCCAGCTACCAGCATTTCAGTCTCAAAAAGACAGAAAGAATATTTTGGGGGTTATATACTTAATATTTTAAAATCACATATTTTATAATGATCAAAGCCTCAAACATGCAACATTACAGCTAACAACAAATTATCTAAAGCTTAAAACTTTGTAAGTTGGGGCTGGAGAGATGTTCAGCCGTTAAGAACACTTCCTTGTCAGTTCTCAGCACCCATGTGAGGTGGCTCACAATCACCTGTAACTCTAGCTGCAGGAGAGCCAAAGCCCTCTTTTATCATTTGTGACCATCTATACCTCCATGTACATACAAACTCATAGAGCAAACACACAATAAAAAGAAAAAAATCTTAAAAGTATTTTTTAAACTTTAAACAACTTTTATTCTTAAATTGTTTTTAAACAATTTAAAAACAAGTGTTGTAAAACACGGGCTAAGGCAAGAGAGAGACTAAGACTCAGCCTAGAAATTGAGAAAGTAAGGCCAGTCTGGGTTACAAAACAAGACACTATAGCGCTGTGGTTTTGAACCTTCCTAATGCTGCAACCCTTTACTACAGTTCCTCATGTTGTGGTGACCCCCAACCATAAAATTATTTTGTTGCTACTTCCTAACTATAATTTTGCTACTGTTATGAACTGCAATGTATCTGCTATCTAGGATATCTGATATGTAACCCCCAAAGGGGTCACAACCCACAGCCTGAGAACTACATACAGTGAAAAGAGGAAACACAGGACAACACAAAGTAAGAACATGTTCAAAACAAAACAGTAACAGCCCATGTTCTTCATTGGAGACTGTATGAAGTGGGAAAAAAACCACACAACCCCGTCTGAAAACAAGTGTTGCCACCTCTCAGGTAGAAAGAGCCCACTCACCAGTTATAATCAAACCAAGATGCGTAGCTGGGAATAATGATGTGATTGGTCTGTTCTGTCACATTATCTTCACCGGGGTCAACTGACCGACCTGGATCACCTTTGTTAGGATCTTCATCTTCCTACAAAAAAAATGAAAGTGAAGTTAGTTCAGAGAGAAAACTACAGACAAATCACACACATATTAGGTCAAACAAAATGAAGATACTAGATCCAATGTGAAGCAGCAGGAAAACAATTCTCATACAGACATTTCTTACTTTAAAAGAGAGAAAAGCGGTGGACTGACAGCAGACTTTATTTTTCCTTTATTCAAATGACAGAACACACAAATTACCTAATAACAAGATAATCAAATAAAAGAAACACTATTTCATAATCAAGAACTAATACATATATTAAATCTTATCTTCACAAGAGCTTTTCAATTTTTTAAATTGTTATCTTAAGTGTATTCTGGCAGGTATGTACCACTGGATGCAGTGTCTACAGAAGCCAGAAGAGGGCATTGGGTTCTCTAAAGTTATACAGTTTTGAGTGTCACCAGTGAATCCCGAGTCCTCATGAAGAGCTGTGTTGTCTCTGAAGTCTTTCACAATAGCTTTTTTTATTCATCCAGTTTTATGATCACAAATCAATGACCAGTTTTGACATTATTTACAAAAAGGATAAAGATACTAACAAAGCATAATGATAAGACTGCTTCTACTCCAAATAGTAAACAAGAGTACCTACTACTAGCCCTATACACATTAACTCATTTATTCCTCAAAATGGTCCAAGAGTTACAATAGCAACTACTTAATATTTCTATAGGAAAAGAAAACTGCACATAAGTAGTAAGTTACAAGCATAACACAAACCTAAGAAGGGCAGCTAAAGGGACTATACTAGTAGTCACTTGACTACTAAAAATTAGTTTTGTGCTGAGTGTGGTGGCACACACCTTTAATCCCCCAGCATTTAGGAAACAGAGCCAAGAGAATCTCTGTGAGTTTGATAATAGCCTTGTTTACACACTGAGTTCAAAGACAACTGGGGTTACTATCCTCAGGCGACACATGGTGGGAGGGGAGATACAACACACCCAATTTTTTTCTCTAACAAATGCATGCACACACACCACACACATACCCTGTGTTACACACTGAGACCCTGTTCCAATCCTATTGGACCAGATATCTATCATATAGTTTAAAATACAATGGTGCACGTGTCTCAGACATTTCTTGTACTAATATCTGAGAGAAAACCTGACCACAGATCACACATTACATGTGGCATTCACATCTTGTAGGTAGTCATTGAACCGTTGCCCTTTATTTTCTTTTTTGAATATTTTGGACATTAGATTTTTTTTCCCCTCTCATTATTATCGGGAGTAGAAAGTGTGTGAAGGTCAGGGGTAACTGTGGAGCTGCTTTTCTCTTTCAACCTTTACATGGGTTCAGGAGACTGTACAGCAACTGCTTTTATTGGCTGAGCCATCTCACCATGCTCAACAATCAATTTCTAAAGAAGACAGGTCAAACATTTAGAAAGTATCTGAAAGCCTCCAATTGACTATTCATGTTTAGCATAAGCTTACATTCTACGGATGCCAGGTATGGTGGCACACGCCTTTAATCCCAACTTAGGAGGCAGATGTAGTAGAATATTATTTTAAGGTGTGTCACTTTTGCTTATGTTGCATTTGTTTTAACACTGTGAAGCTGTGTTACTGTGCCTGTCTAAAACACCCAATGGTCTAATAAAGACCTGGCCAATAGCAAGGAAGGAGAAAGGATAGGCGGGGCTGGCAGGCAGAGAGAATAAAGAAAGAAATCTGGGAGGAGAGGAGAAACAGATGGAAAAGGAGGAAGACTCCAGGGGCCAGCCACCCAGGTACACAGCCATCCACAGAGTAAGAAACAAAGAAAGGTATTTAGGAATAGAAAGGGAAAAGGCCAGAAGCAAAAGGTAGACGGGATAAGTTAAGAAAAACTGGCTAGAAACTAAGCCAAACTAAGGCCAGGCATTCATAATTAAGAATAAGCCCCTGTATGTGATTCATTTGGGAGCTGGGTAGAGGGTCCTCCCCAAAAGAGCAACAACCTCCAACAACAGGCAGAAGCAAGGGAAATTTACGTTTAAGAACACTCTGTTCTACGTAGTAAGTTCTGGGGAAATTATCACATTTTCCTTGTGTTTGCCTTTTGAAACATGCGCCTGTGTATGAGGTAAATGTTCACATGAACGTGTGGAGGTATGTCACTGCCTGGCTAATTTTTAAGATAGTCTTTTTGTTTTGTTTTGTTTTGTGAGACAGGGTTTCTCTGTGTAGCTTTGCGCCTTTCCTGGAACTCACTTGGTAGTCCAGGCTAGCCTTGAACTCACAGAGATCCACCTGGCTCTGCCTCCGAGCGCTGGGATTAAAGGCGTGTGCCACCACCATCCGGCTTTTTTAATTTATTTTACATACCAACCACATACCCCCCTCCCCAATCCCCTCCTCCAACAGGGTAAGTTCTCCCATTGGGGAAAGTTAAGCCTGGTACATTCCACTGAGACAGGACCAAGCCCTTACCCGCTTTATCAGGGGTGAGTTATGTGTCCACCCATAGGTAATGGGATCCAGAAAGCCAGTTCATGCACCAGGGATGGAGCTGGAATGCCCTGATCTGATTGTGCTGGTTGAGTAATGAGCTCTGTGGATTCAATGTCTCTATACCTCAAATCTCCTAGCACTGGGCACAGATTCCCACTGCTGCTTCCTCACTAGACCCGGCTGTGGGAGCTGGGGATCTGAAATCAAGTCTTTAACCCTAAGTAAAAGATACTTTATGAATGGAGCCAGCTCCTCAGCTCCTAACTTTATAATTTTTAAAGCTATGAAGTTCTTTTCTATGAAGAAATATTTTGATTTCAGGACAGCCAAGTCAGGAAAGTTACACAGAGAAACCCTGTCGTGGGGGAAAAAAAGAAAAAGAAACCTTTTGAACCTGCACTCTTTCGTAGACCGTACAATGTCTTAAACTTGATTTAACCAAGATTTCCTATGCCACACTACTCAACAGGAAGATCTGTTGCCAGTATGTTAGCACAGTCCTTACGATAAATTTTATGGGCGGTGAGAAGGCTCAGTGAGTAATGGGGGTTTGCCTCCAAGTCCGGTAACCTGAGTTTAGTGTCCAGGAGTGACTGTCACAAGTTGCTCTCTAACCCCCAACTGTACGCTGCAGCATGTGTGTCCACATGCATGCATGCACATACACAAAAGGTAAATTGAGCTCAATATGTAGAAGGATGACACTGCCAGGCAGTGGTGTTTTATGCCTTTGATCCTAGCACTGAGGAGGTAGAAGCCGGAGGATCTCTGTAAGTTCGAGATCAGCCTGGTCTACAGAGGGAATTACAGGAGGAAAGCCCTACCTCACATCTAATGCCTTTCAGTATCACAATGATTTGTCTCTACATCAGAACTGGTAAATGGAAGGCCGGAGATTAGAAAGCTTGAGAGGATAAGAGAGATGCCTCGGTGGTTAAAAGCACTTGTCTATCCTATAGATAACCTAAGTTTGGTGACCAGAACCCTTATCCCGTAACTCACAATGAACTCCAAAGGACCAAACATCATCTACTGGTCTCCATGGGCAACCGGACACAATGTGGCATACACTCACAAACACACATATACTTGGATGAAAAAATAAATCTTTACAAATATAATATTAAAGCTTAAGAAAAGTTAAAAACATGATAAACAGTCTTCCTTAGCTACAATCTACATTACACCTGTACCAACAGAAAAGTGAGAAAATCAAGGCACGCCATGGTAACTACTCATCTGAACTCATAGGTACACCAACAACAGTGTAGTCAACTATGATTACTGCTGTGTAAATAGGGCAGTATGAATTTAAAATTATACTGTATAAGATTCTTTTCAATAAAATTTTTTTAAATTACAAAACAGAACTACTGTCAGGGAGTACTAAAAAAGGAAATTTAACTGGATGTGGTAGTTAATAACAGCAATCCTGAAAGACAACCATGAGGTTCAAGGCCAGAGCCAACTGCACAATAGTATGAAGATATGTCTCAAAAAAAAAAGGAAAAAGAAAAGAAAAACAACAACGATAAAAACTAGGTATAGTAGTGTATACACATGATTTCAACTACTTGATCAAGATAACACAGTCACTTAGGGCAAGAATCAGGCCAGCCTGAGCCAAAAACTGAGACCCTGATCACAAGAGGAATGGACTAGGGATCAGATGGTAGGAGCTTGTTCAGGAACATACACAAGGCCCTCAGGTACAATCCCCATTACCACATGAAGCTGGCATGGTAGTACCAGCAGTCACGAGGGATAGGCAATAGAGGATCAGTAACTCAAGGACATCCTCAAACACAGGTTAGTCTGAGGCCAATCTGGAAATAGACAATTCTGTTTCTGCTCAGTACACATGACTAACAGAAACTTCTTCCAGCTCAGGCTACATGAACTTCTTTTACCTTTCCTCCTGTTGTAACTGCTTCTTCATCCTGCTCATCTGCAAAATCAAAGGAAGTTGTTTTAATTAATCACTCAATGCTATTTGAATTATATGGAATCTTTACATTCTTCAAAACTGATACTGGACAGAGAAAATGAATAAAACAGATCATTGCTAAAACAAATTCACAATAGTAAATGATGATTTCACACAAGTGCGTGGAAGTGGAAGGTTATCATAATCATAGCATAACAAGATCTTCTTGATAGCATGTAAGAGATTTGACTGACACACCAGTCCCCCGAGGTAAGCAAATTGTTTTGTTGATTCCAGAAAAGGGAAGAGAGTAAAGTATTGGTGACTGAACCAGGCATGGTGGCACAGGTCTCTAGCCCTAGCAGTTACAGAAGAGGCGGAAAGATCCTGAGTTTAAGGCCAGTCTGGGATAAACAGCAAGATTTCAGCTTTAAAAAAGAGAAAAAGCGCATGCCTACTGAGGATAAGAACTCTGAGGCCTAAGTGTTGATTATAAAAGAAAAAGAACAACCTATATAAGATGCAATTAGATAACTAAAGAGATAGCTTAGCAGTAAAGAACATTTGCTACTATTGCTAAGGACCTAGGTTCAGTTCCCAGCAACCAGATAGATGGTGGCTCACAAACCCCCATTAACTCCAGATTCAGGGGATTCAGTGCCCTTTTCTAAATAATTATCTCACTCAAATGGACAATTATCTATTCATTTTCAAGAAAAATACTTAAAAATTATGTATTACAACCAGGAATGGTAGTACACACATTAATCCTAGCACTTGGGAGGCAGACATTCTCTAAAAGTTTAAGGCCAACATTGTATACATAGTGAGTTCCAAGCCAGCCAGGGATACAAAGTCATCCTGACTCAAAAATAAATGAAAAAAAAAAATTATAAATTACTATCCTTGTCCAGCAAAATTTCATACTGAAGAGCATCCAGTTTTATAACATTCCATACTGTCCATGCAATATGGAGAAATAAAAGTCTACTTATAATTAGTTTTTCATTTCTTAGCTTTTGAATCAGTAATTATCAGTTGTAAAAGAGGTAAGGTATGAATAACAGTTACTCAAGATCTGCTACTAACATTCAAATAAGCTAGAAATATTGTCAAAGGGCATCTGTTATCTGTTTTGATATGCTGTCATCAGAAATGATGTTTAAACTTCAGACATTAAAATAGAACCATGCACCAATATGCACCCACTGGGACATAAGCCAAGAAATATAGCATGAATAAATGAAACTTAAAAAGTGTCCCACGGGGCTGGGGAGATGGTTCCACAGTGTTAAGTACTTGCCACAAAACTCAGGATCAATCACTGAAATTACACAGTGAAAAGATATTGGAATCCTTAGGGTTGTCCTCCGATCTCAATGCAAACTATGACATTTGAGATTGCACTCACATCATACACATCATACAATAATAAATAAGAACTTTAAATTTTGTTCAAAGAGGATAGTCCTTTAGCCCAGGCTGGCCTGAAACTCAATATGTATTTCAAGGCTGACCTCAAACTCATAATGAATATATATATATATATATATATATATATATATATATATATATATATATATATATATAGTCTTTTCGAGACGAGGTTTCTCTGTAGCTTTGGAGCCTGTCCTGGAACTAGCTCTGGCCTTGAATTCACAGAGATCTGCCTGCCTCTGGCCCCAAGTACTTGGATTAAAGGTGTGCGCCACAACTGCCAGATGTGAATATTCTTGAACACTTAACAATGCAAATATTTGCAGGGCCATTGAAAATCACACTTTAATATTTTTTTTCTCTAAAACTCAGATGATAACTATTTTCAAGTAAAAGTAAAATACTGCCAAGTTGTTGCTAGTTTGTGAGAAAATGCCATGCATTGTCAGCTGTAGGTCACTGGGAATGCAAACAATGGTTCATGGAAGAAAACTAAATGCTGACAGGACAGAAGGCAGTTGGTTAATCTTGGAAGGCTGTAAACAAAGTGAAAGTAACAATCTGTAGTCAAGAAAGTGGTATTTAAGGAGCACACACAGTCAGGACTAAGCATCTGTATACGGTTTCCTTACCTAGGTCTGCCACCGTGCCTCCTTTAACAGGTGTGTTCTCACTATCTTTCTTTGGGTTTACTAGAAGGGGAGAAAAAAACATCAGAATCATGTGTTAAAAGAAATGGTCATGCTGAATTTAAGAATATACAGTAAGGAGCTGGAGAGACAGCTAAGCAATTCAGAGCAAGGGGCTCGGAGTACACCCTCTTCTGACTTCCTAGGGCCTGCGTGGTACACATACATGAAAAGAAAACACCCATTAACAGAAAATCGGTACTACTAAAAACAACATGACAAAACATGACACATATGCCCATCACTACAACCCCAGCGTAGTTCACTACTCACTTTCATGTAAAACCCATGGGCTCAGCTTCAAGACACTAAACTACCTGCCACATTCTATAATTCTATAATCAATCACTCAAATAGCAATAAGTTTATATTTTACAAATGCAGAAAAGTTCAAGTTAACTATCCCTTCTCCCAAAGTTTTAGTGTATCAAGCATTAGGATATATTTTTTACATTAAAAATATTCTCTTTAAAATGTTTTGGGGACCCGGGGGTTGGTGGTTATATACAACTTTAATCCCAGAAGTCTGGAAGCAGAGGCAGGAGGATCTCTGTGAATTTGAGGCCACCCTGGTCTACAAAGCAAGTCCAGGCAGCCAAGGCTATTAAACAGAGAAATCCTGTCTTAAAAAACAAAGCAAAAAAAAAAAAAAAAAAAAAGTGGATGGCACATGCCTTTAATGCCAGCACTGGGGAGGCAGAGGCAGGCAGAAAACAACAAAAAAAAAATGAGAGTATGAGGCTGGAATTGAACTGAGTTCAATTTGCTAGTTTATGAGAAAATGCATTGTCAACTGTGGGTCTCCCACTGAACTATCATTCCCAGCTCTTACTCTATTTTTACTTACTTTTCCAAACAAACATGAAGACTAGGCTTACCTCAAGTTCAGGATCCTCTTGCCCAAGCCTCCTAAGGGCTTAGATTATAGGTAGACAACACTATACAAAGAACAGTTTTAAATTTATGTACCTGGTATATCTTCTCAATAAAGAAACCACAAAAAAAAAATATATATATATATATATATATATATATATATATATATATATATATATAAAACACAGCCCATAAGTAACTTGAAAATGTGAGAATTTCTTAAAACTTAGAGGAGAAAAATCAATTCGTATTGAAAGTTCAGAACTATGTGATAAGTGCACAGTAGCAGAAGCTCTTACCGAACACTCAGGATGTAGAGATAGATGCAGACAGAGATCCCTATGAGTTCCGGGGTAGCCTGGGTCTACATGTGAATTACAGGAGAGCCAGAGCTATACAGAGAGGTACTATCTCAAACTAGAAGGAAATAACCCAGAACATGACATTACTCATACTGTGATGAAATGATAGCCAACCGTTCTTAGGGAGGACCACTTCCTCTATATTTGGTACAGGTGTTGGGTCTTCCATGTCCTTGGTAAGATCTTCTTGCTCATCTTCTTCTTTCTGACTTCTACGCTTCCCATAAAGGCTAGCTTGTCTAAGATACACAGAGCAGAAAAAAGGAAATTATACATAATGTTAGCAAAATGTCTGAATATAAATATAAATAATTATTTATTTATATTCAGATTTACTTTTAAAAAACAAGAAATAATCAAACAAATTGGATACCTGACTCAAGTAACATCAAATGAGCCCCAAACTCTAAGTGATTAGTATAATTTAAAAGAACACCTGCTAAGAAAACAAAGCAGCTCTCAGCCTATACACGACAGAATGACAAGGTTTAAAGGACACAGACAGCTCTATTTTCTTCAGGTATCATTTGCGTATTAAAAACTAAAGACTTTATGCTCCTTATGACAATTGCTAGGGCTCTTTATCTAAATAGTCATCATTTCTAAAACTAGCAATATTCTTGAGAATTAAAATAAAGATGAAGGGCTGGAGAGGTGGCTCAGTGGTTAAGAGTACTGGCTGCTCTTCCAGAGGTCCTGAGTTCAATTCCCAGGAACCACATGGGGGCTCACAACCATCTATAGTGGTATCTAATGCCCCCTTCTGGCAAAAAGTCAACAAAGCACTCATGTACATAAAAATAAAGATAGAAAGGATTTCCTTATCTTGAGGAATTATACAAAGGCCAGAATCATGACCTAATTCATACTATGTGATACAAACAAAAAGCATTACATCAGAGTATGGTGACACATGCCTATAACAGATGCACTTAGGATGGCGAGGCAGGAGGAGTCTATATATTGAGCTCTCAGTCAGCCTAAGAAACATGGCAAGACTGTCTCAAAACACACACCCCCAGAGTATGAAGAAAATACATGACAGGAAAAGAGAAGAACCTGGAGGCAGGCACGGATACAGAAGGCATGGAGAGGTGCTGCTTACTAGATGACTCAACGAGCCTTCTTACAACACCCAGCAACACCAGTTTAGAGGGGGCACCACACAGCGAGTTGAGCCCTCCCACATCAATCATCAATCAAGGAAATGTACCAGGCTTGCTCACAGGGATATCGGATAGGTGCATTTTCATAATTGGGGTTTCTTCCTCTCAAATGACTCTAGCTTGTTTCATCTGTGAGTTTGTGTCCAGTATGTTTACATAGACAGGACTAGATACCCTGTCTCCAAACAAATCTAACAAAGCATAGTGGTGGTGGTGCACGCCTTTAATTACAGCACTCAGGAGGAAGAGGCAGTCTGAGCGCTGAGTTCAAGGCCAGCCTTGTCTACATAGTTAATTCCATCCAGGACAGTTAAGGCTACACAGAGAAATCCTGTCATGAAAGACAAACCAACCAATGAACCAAAACATATGTTTTTATGTGTGTTAAACTAGGCAAGTCTGAAAATATAAAGTACCTATTTATAGTGACAGAATTCCCAAATATTATCTATACTTTAAATATATACTCCAGGCATTGTATAAAGCATTAAAGTTTCATTTTATATGGTCAGCAATTAATTCAATAGAAATCAAAATTATCACTAGGCAGTGGTGATGCATGCCTTTAATCTCAGCACATGGGAGGCAGAGGCAGGCAGATCCAAGTTCAAGGCTAGCCTGGTTTACAAAATGAGTTCCAGGGCAGCCAGGATTACACAGAAAAATCCTGTCTTGAAAAACCAAAATAAAAAATAAAATTAAATTATAACAAAACAAACAAACAAACAAACAAAACCCAAAGCTGCAACACAAACAAGATTGGTAGGAATGCTGTTGGGCTTGTCAGAATACCCAACAGCTTAACAGTTACAAGTTCTAACTATCTGTCAGTCAACTTAATCACAAATAGGAGAGGTGCTCAAAGACAATAACTATGGTGTGTCTCTAGATTAAAGCCAGGCTATCCTAGAACATGCTTTATAGACTAGGCTAGCCTAAAACCTGCAGCAGCACTTCTACACTTGCCTCTCCAGTGCCAAGACAACACACATGCGCCACCACACCTGGCTCAGGATGTGACTTCTCCTAATGAGGCAAAGCAGGCTGCAGGGACGCGGAGATGTGCAAGTACACTGGACCAGTTTCTTTTCTTTCCCTTTCTCAAGACAGTGTTTTGCTCTGTAGCCCAGCTGTCCTGGAATTCACTCTGTAGACAAGGCTGGCCTTGAACTCAGAGATCTACCTGCCTCTGCCTCCCCAGTGCTGGGACTAAAGGTGTGCACCACCACTGCCCGGCCTCAGGACATCATTTCTAAAACTCCTTACTTGCCACCTTTTCAATATGTACTTACAAGGAGAAAAGACTGTATTTAAGGTGTTCTTATATAAATAAAACTTCTATTAAAACTATCAAAATGTAAGATTCCTGTAAAAACTATCAGGCTGGCAAAATGGCTCGTGAGTAAAGGCATCTGGCCTGAAAACGTGAGTTCCATCCTGGGACCCACCCTCACAGTAGAAGGTAAGAACTGACTCCCACAAGATATCTTATGACTTCCACATGCGAATGCACAAACAAAAAAATTTTAATATAATAATAAAAACACGTTAAATAGATAAGCTATCAAAGAAAGAGACTTCAAAAAAAGTCAAAAAGAGTTATTTTCTGGCAAATTATCGAACACGAATGTGAAAACTAGAGAGCCACTCAAAGTTTCTCTTCCTGACTTCCAGACATGCTACAAACATCTTACCCTTTCTTCCCACTCTTCTTCCGGGATTCTGTGGGTGTGGGAGGGGGAGGGGAAGGGGAATGTTTCCTCTTTCGTGCATTAGCCGATGCTTTTCTATCTCTCCTCTCAGGACTTCTGACTGGCTAGAAAGAAGTAAAAGAAACAAAATATCAGGTGACTTTGTGGGTTCCTCAGTTTCTACAAACCTTGTGTAAAGATGACTTTTCATACACTATCGAAACTACTGGATGAGAGCAAAGGAACCTACAACACTTAACACCAAGTACCAGCAATAAAGAAACTTTCCTGATCCACAAAGCCTGTGGGTTGCAATCCCTTGAGATGTCTAATGGCTCATTCACAAGGATTTGATAAGACCATAGGAAAACACAGATATTTATGTTACTATTCATAATAGCAAATTACGCTTATAAAGTAGCAACAAAAATAATTTTATGTTGGAGATCACAACATGAGGAAATATATTAAAGGGTTGCAACATTAGGAAAGCTGAGAGCCACTGCACGAGGCAATATATCAGAACTGAAATGCTAATCATAATCCTACACATATTCAAAGTATACTATAATAAAGACATAAACCCTGCAAAACAAAAACCATCAGTGCTCAACATTTGTGCTCTCAGATGGGAGAAGTATTTCAGTAATTACTAATATAAATTGAAACATACTACTGAACAGAGAAATTACAAGGTCAAATGATCCTGTCAAAAATGTAATTTATAAAATATTCTGACAGCAGAGCAGTGGTGGCACACACCTTTAATCCAAGTACTAAGAGACAGAGGCAGGAAGAAGTGAGTTCGAGGCCAGCATGGTCTACAGAGTGAGTTCCAGGACAGCCAGGACAACACAGAGAAACGGTGTCTTGAAAAAAAAAAGAAATAAATAAAATACTCTGAGGATGAAATATTCCAAAGTGGCAGGAGGCTTACAGGTATCTGAAGGCCCTAGATTTAGACTGGATTTCTGGTAAAAAAAATAAAATAAAATAAAATAAAAAATTAAGTATTAAAGGAGAACAAATATATGGTATTTCTCCCAGAACAGGTCAAAATTTTGAATTTTTTATTAACAGTAAAATCACAAAACGAATACAAACTAAATAACCTAATTTAAATTTTTTGAGGGGCTTGAGAGACATCTCAAGCATTTACTACTACTCTGCCAGAACACTCAGATTCAGTTCCCAACATCCACATGTAGTCTCAAAACTGTCAGTTTAATTACAGTTCCAGAGAACCCAATACCCTGTTTTCATCTCCTTAGGCACTATAAAAACACGTATATACATAAAACACAGGGTAGCCACTGTCAATGTAGGGCATCAGACTCATGAGTAACAGGTAAAGAGGTAAACAAGGTGGGGTAGGAGAGCATGCTATGCCTTAAAAACTTGTTCTTCAAAATATGATTAGGGTCAGGCATGGTGGCGCATTACTTTAAACTTTAATTCCAGCACTTGGGAAGCAGAGGCAGATGAATCTGAGTTCAAGGCCAGCCTAGTCTACAGAGTGACTTCCAGGACACCCAGGGCTACACAGAGAAACCCTGTCCTGAAGAAAAAAAAAAAAAGAAAAAATATTTAAAAATTTAAAAGAAAAAGTAAAATCTTGCAATATACAATGGGACAAAGATATTTTAGTATTAAGATCACAGATATGAAAACATGAAATACCTCCATTTTCTATTAGTGCTTACACACACACACACACACACACACACACCCCAACAAAAACATAAAATGAAAAAGAACAAGCCAGACATGGTATAATACACTTATAATCTCAACAATGGACAGGCTAAGGTTAGGATTGCCAATTCAGGTCAGCCTGGACTACATACTAAATTACAGACTACACAGAAAACACTTGTTTAAAACAACAACAAGACAAAACAGAAAGGAAGAAAGCAGAACAAATGCAGTTGTCACAGATGAAAATTATCTTAGAATCACAGGCCTCTTCTTTGGACTGTCACAAACCCTCAATAGTTACAAAAGGCTTTCCTCTTGGTCCCAAATCCTACTCTAGTGACACATGTAGGCCACAAGTGGTGAGGTTTTGTTTCTAGACACAGGGCCTCACTATGTAACTGTGGCTAGCTTGGAACTCACTCAATAGACCAGGCTCGCCTCAAACCCATTGATCTGCATGCCTCTGCCTCCTGAGTGCTGGGAATCAAGGCATGCAAGGTGTTTTTTATGGAATCGTAAGTAAATAGCCAGAACTTTGAAGTTCATTTAATCAGATTTTTTTTTACGTTAGCATATAAAGTAGTAGGTTTCATCGTGGCATCTTCAAATAAATAAGGACCTGGACTTAATAGTAAATAACGAACATTAAACTAAACGGCAAAATTCCCTATTTTAATTCTTGTTTTTTGTTTGTTTGGGTGTTTTTTGTTTGTTTATTTTTTAGACAGGGTTTCTCTGTGTAGTTTTGGTGCCTGTCCTGGATCTCGCTCTGTAGACCAGGCTGGCCTCAAACTCAGAGATCCGATTGGCTCTGCCTCCTGAGTACTGGGATGAAAGGTGTGCGCCACTGCTGTCCAACTTTAATTCTTGAGATATTTTAAGACCAAAATTTTGATAGAATTGTGTCTGCACTAAAGAAGTTATTGAATTATATTAAAAAAAATTAGTTTTCTTATAAGAAAGGCTATGATGTGGTACTGTTTAAGAATATGAAAGTTATTACTTTTTGTTTGTTTGTTTGTTTTTTTAGACAGGGTTTCTCTGTGTAGCTTTGCGCCTTTCCTGGATCTCGCTCTGTAGACCAGGCTGGCCTTGAACTCACAGAGATCCGCCTGGCTCTGCCTACCAAGTGCTGGGATTAATGGCGTGTGCCACCATCGCCCGGCGAAAGTCACTATTACTTTGATGACTAAATTTTAAAATGCATTTAAAAACTAAACCATGGGGCTGGTACGGACATGGCAGCTCACAAATGTATGTAACTCAAGTTCCAGGAGATCCGGCACCCTCACAAAGACATACATGCAAGCAAAAACCAATGGCATAGGGCAAAAATAAATTATTAAAAAACAACAGCTTAGGACTGGTGAGATGGTTCAGGGTAGAAGAGGACCAGCTGCTCTTCTAGGAGACCAAGGATTGCTTCCCAGTACCAACAAAGTAGCTCTGAAGCTCCAGTTCCGACATCCACAGATACCATGCATGCACAACACAGTGCACATATATATGTGACATCATATACAATAAAAAATTAATTTAAGCCCGGTGGTGGTGGGGCACACCTTTAATCCCAGCACTCAGGAGGCAGAGCCAGGCAGATGTGTGAGTTTGAGGCCAGGCTGGTGTATAGAGCAAAATCCAGGATAGGCACCAAAACTACACAGAGACACCCTGTCTCAAAACAAAGAAACAAACAAACAAAATTTAAAAATATTTATTTAAGGGGCTGAAGAGATGGCTCAGAGGTTAAGAGCACTGCTTGTTCTTCCAAAGGTCCTGAGTTCAATTCCCAGCAACCACATGGTGGCTCACAAGCATCTGTAATGAGATCTGGTGCCCTCTTCTGGCTTGCAGGAATATGTGCAGACAGAACACTATAGACATAATAAATAAATAAATCTTTAAAAAAAAAAAGCTAAAACGTAGCCGGGCAGCAGTGGCACACACCTTTCTTTAACCTCAGCACTCTGGAGGCAGAGACAGGAGGATCTCTGTGAGTTTAGGGCCAGCCTGGGCTACAGAGCGAGATCCAGGACAGGTACCAAAACACAGAGAAACCCTGTCTCGAAAAACAAACAAAAAACAAAAACAAAAACAAAACTTGAATCTGGTGGACAGAATCAACTGTAGAATTAACGTACTACCTGACCCATTTTAAACTTGAATGATTCAGTCCGATTTCCATTTCTGTCAAGATGCCACAGATGATTGCTAATGATTCTATAACTTGTACATGTACATTCTAGGTGATGCCCTTGGTGTATGGCAGTTTACCAAGAAAGAAAACATTTAGAACAAAAAAGAAAAAGCAATCATTGTCAAGAAAATAAATACCTCTTCATTCTTTGTTGAAATTCGCTGACGAAAACTCACTGGCTTCCTGTTCTCATCTACTTCATAATCCTCTTCATTCATCCATTCATTGAAAACGTCAGTGTCCAAAATCCATTTTACATGAACCTAAAACCACATCAAACTGGCACAATTATAATTTGACATTAGACATTTTCCTCCTGTTAGTCACATCTTAGGTCACAGAGGGAAGAGGGACAGAGTGCTTGGTTACAATGAGCTGAGAGCCACAAACTAGCAATTACAACTATAAGGGTTTCCTTAAACACTGAAAATAAGATGTAATATAGCAGCCAATAGTAGACAGGATGAGCTTCTGTTTCAGAACCTGCTCTGGGGAGACAAATGTTTTCCCCCTCTTCGTAAGACATGAACAACAAACCAGTATGAGTCTACCAAATTCCAACTCAGAGAACCAATGAGTTTACTGGGTCTACTTACAGATCATGGGTGACCCCCAAACGGCTACACCACCAAATAAAATCTTATACCAGCATGGATGCTGACTGTAACATAGCTGCAAAGGAGTCCCCCTTGTACTAATCTTCCAGTCTATATACTCTCAGGATCATGAAACCATGTCCAATTTGGTCAGAATTACATACAGAAAGGCAAGAGATACATGAACAATGGCCAGAATCTAGGTGAGGGTCCAATGAACCTCCCAGATGCTCCTCTCTAAAGGAATGACAACAGTCAAGTGGCCTGATCTTGAAGGTGCGTGGGAACTAGTTACAGCTGATAAAAAGGATGGCTGCTGTGCCTGAAGGACAGTGCTGACTAACAAAAATATTTTGATGATGTAAGATCCATATTGTTTTTTGTCTTGTCATTGTCGTTTTCTTTTTAAAGACAAGGTCTCTCTATGTAGCCTTGGCTGGTCTCAGACTCTGAATGTGAACCAGCTTCCTCAATCACAGAATTCCACCTGCCTCTACCTCCTGAGCACTGGGATTAAAAGTGTGCATCACTATGCCCAGCTGTTCAATATTTTAAAAGGGGAAAGAGGGTAGAAACAGACAGGGTAAAGGATGAGTCACAACAGAGCTGCAAGGCCATCTGCTAGGCCTGCTTCTCCAAAGGCACAGCTAAAGCCGAAAAAGGCTTGTACATAGAAGGGGGAGGTGTTTAAAGGGAAAAACTGATCCTGACAACAAAGGGAATAATGACCTTGCAGGAAATGGTGATGCCAACACAGACTAGGTATAGAAGAATGTTGAAGGTGCTAGAGAGGACAGGAGGAGAATGTGCAATTTTGTAACTAATTCTGCTGACTACACATTTTTGAAATACTAGATTTTTTTCGTTTGTTTTTAAAATATATTTATTAATGTATACAGTTTTCTGCCTGCATGTATGCCTGCAGGCCAGAGGAGGGCACCAGATCTCATTATAGATGATTGTGAGCCACCGTGTGGATGCTGGGAACTGAACTGAGGTCCTCTGGAAGAGCAGCCAGTGCTCTTAACTGCTGAGCCATCTCTCCAGCACTGGATATACTGTTTTTTAAATGAAGTTTTTTTGTTTTTGAGACAGGATTTCTTTGTGTAGCCCTGGCTGTCCTGGAACTGACGCTGTAGACCAGGCTGGCATCAAACTCACAGAATACCTCAGCCTCCCAAGTGCTAGGGTTAAAGGTTTGCACCACCACTGCCCAGACATCAAGTTGCATTTTTAAAAAAACTGAATTTTGCTCTACATTTAAAAAACTATTTTAAAAAGTTGTTTTCTGAGGAAAGGTCACCAACAGAATGTCACTAAGCCTGGACTGTGTGAACAAAACAAAGCTCCTTTCACTGCTACTTTCACAAAACATGTCTTACCGGCAGTGGTGGCACACCCCTTTAATCCCAGCACTCAGGAGGCAAAGGCAGGTGGATCTCTGTGAGTTCGAGGCCAGCCTGGCATGCAGAGCTAGTCTCAGGACAGCCAGGGCTTCACAGAGAAACCCGGTCATGAAAAAACAGGAAAAAAAAAAAAAAAACCCAAAAAGTTTATATTGGAGTTGTCATTCCAGAGTGCTATAAATGTCCATAATGGTGGTGAAGTCATGGAGGAACACATAGGTGAGAAGTTATTAATTCAGGGCACCCCCACCCATGGTGAAGTTTACAACCCACATTTCTCACACTCTGAATTGGCTTTGGATTCTTCTCAAGCACTGCACACATGAACCCTAAAACGTTGATACTATGTCATCAGGGACATGGATATTCTCTAGAATTGAGGACATTAATTATACATCTCTTTTAAAAACATTGTCGCAGAGCTGGAGAGATGGCTCAGCGGTTAAGAGCACTGGCTGCTCTTCCAGAGGTCCTGATTTTAATTCCCAGCAACCACATGGTGGCTCACAACCATCTGTCATGAGATCAGGTGCCCTCCTCTAGCCTACAGGGATACGTGCAGGCAGGACATGGTATACATAATATATAAATAAATCTTAAAAAACAAAAATAAAAACTGTTGCAAGCAGAGCATGAGCTCACTCCTGTAATCTCCATACTAAGGGAACCAAGCCAGGATTGATCATCACAAAACCAAGGACAGGGAGGACTACATAATAATTTCAGGGACAGCATGAGCCAGCATGATAACAGTTTCCCAAACACAAATTAATTTATTGTAGAGAATGGCTATTAGAGTGTGTAAAAATAATTTCTTATTGTATACTTTTATTTATTTTGTTTACTTATTATTGGTATGTATTATTGTTTGGCCTGCACGTCCATCTATGTATCAAAGACGTGCCTGCTGTATGAAATTTCCTAGAACACTGGTGTTGGTTGGCAATTGATCCCTGGGTTCTAAGCAAGAACCAAGTTCTCTTAACTGCCCAGCCATCTTCAGCTTCAAGAATAATTTGTGGACTGGTTGTTTTGTTTTTATTTTTTCTAGACAGAGTCTTTCTACATGGTTCTGGATGTCCTGAAACTCACTCTGTAGCCCACACTGGACTTGAACTCACAGAGATCCTCCTCCTCTGCCTCCCAAGTACTAGGATTAAAAGACGTGTGGCACTAGGTCCAGCAAGAATAATTTCTTTTTTACAGACCCATTACCTTCCATGGCTTTTCTGGAATTGGTGGATCTTCAATTTCAGCATCAACATCATTACAGTGGACCCAAGTGTCATAGCTAAAGCAAATTACAAACAAAAGTAAAATTAGAGCCAAAGCCTATTCACTAGAAAGATGAATCAAATACGTGTTACAAATATTAATAGGGGGAAAAAAACATAGTAAAATGGTGATATTGATTTGAGGTTAAAGGCCTAACAACCTGAGTTCATTTCCAGAACCCAAAGAAAGTGAAAGAACTGACTCAATGAAGCTGTCCCCCATCCACACGTGTGCCATGGAATGAGTGTGCCTGCCCTCACACACATTACACATACACACAAAGTAACAGTGCTTAAAAAAATGAAAACACAATTACCAGACACACTTTGGTTTCACCACTGTCAATAAATTACCTGAATTAGTTAAAAAGAATTCTAAATAAAGGTTGTCCTTTGCTTAAAGCCCCTCCCCTAACAGCTTTCTGGTCAGTACTATAACCTGGTATTTTTATTTTCTCATAACCAGCGCTCAGTCCTTCAGTCTCCACTGCCAGCTTATAGATTTTGTCACAGTAAACATCATAACACAAATAATAATCTCCTTGATATGAAAGGACACAGGGATAACTTTCAAACAAAATTCTCCTGTTGGTGATTTCATTCAGGTTTTCAGTCACACTACAGTTCTTAAATAAATAATACATCTGTCCCATCAGTCAATCTGAGACTCAAGTCCAACAGGCAGTTCTATATTCATGGGTACTAACTGTTCTAAAGCAAGCACCTCAAAGTTCATCTTTTAATGCCCTGCCGGCATCAAAATGTTCATATAAACATCTCCACTTTGCCAACAGCAGAGGCCAAAACACTTGACTTCACTCTAAAGTATGGTCAAACCATCAGCAAACCTACCAAGTGTACATTCAAACTGTGTCCAGAGTCTACCTTCATATTCCGCCACTCTTCTCACTGGTTACCTACCTTTCCCAAGAACTGAGAATTCTGCATAACAATGGAGTGATCTTTTCAAAAACTAAGCACATTTTACAACTCAAAATTTTCCAATGACTCTGAGCTGGTAAGAGTTTGTTTGTGGTTTTTTGTTTGTTTGTTTGTTGTGCCAACTTGACACAAGCTAGGATAACCTGAAATGAAGAAACCTCAATAGAGAAAACGCCTCCATCAAATTAAATTAGTGTGTAGGCAAGGTGGCAGTAAGTTTTCTTGATTAATGATAAATGAGGAAAGCCCAGACCACTGTGGGTAGTCCCACCACTGGGCAGGAGGCTCTGGACTATATAACAAAGCATGCTGCCAGTAATCAGCATCCCTTCATGGTCTCTGCTTCAGTTTCTGCCTCCAGGTCCCGACCTTGGATTGCCCCTCAACGATGGAGCCAAATAAACATTTTCCTTGCCAAGTTACTTTTGGCTATAGCTTTTATCATAGTAATAGAAAGCAAGCTGGGACAGACTCCAACCTAAGACTGAAAATCAAAATCCTCACATAACAAACAGAAGCTTGCCAAGGTCTCAAAATCTGGCACTCTAGGCTCTTACTGCTCTAAGATGATAGGACTCAGTGGCATCTTCAACATATGCCACTAAGTCAGCATGCCCTTTACATAAGATGCATCTTGCAGCCTAGAATAATTCTCATTCTCAAAATGTCCATATAAATCATCCCTTTTCAAATCTCCTTACTCAAAGATCCTCTGATAAGCAAGCTACAAATCACTAAAGCAATTCCAAGAATTTTTGTTGTTGTTGTTTTGTTTTGTTTTTTTTCGAGACAGAGTATCTCTGTGTAGTTTTGGTGCCTGTCCTAGATCTCGCTTTGTAGACCAGGCTGGCCTCAAACTCAGAGATCCGCCTGACTCTGCCTCCCAAGAAATGAGATTAAAGGCGTGCGCCACTGCTGCCGCTGCCTGGCCAAAGAAAATTTTAAGTATAAAGTTATCTAGTAAATGCATGTTTGTTAAAGTTACTATACTGTCCAATAAAATTATAAAACAAAGTAAAATTGTTTAGCATGTGTAAGGCAAACAAACAAACAAACAAACAAATGAACAAAAAACATCCAAGAAAACCAAGAAACATTCAAATATAGTATTTGTATGATATGTGGCTTAAGTTCAAAAGCAACGTGTAACCAGTAGTTTTCTAAAAGGAGTATTTGTTGTGTGCATGGACACACACAGACATACACACACACCCTCATGAATTTGCTTGGAACAGTTAAACGTCAGATTGGGGGGGTGCTCTTGGTTAATTAAGTAAATATACTAATTAAAAATTAACATAATGAGGGGGAAAGTAATTTTATAATCTTAAAAGTTTTGATTATAAAGGATAAGCGGCTATCAGAGGACAGGCTACAGTTACTAACAAAAATAGGTGAACAAGAAGCCTTGAGAAGGCAGGACCTGTGCCATCTCTACATTAATACATTTGGTATGGTGTCAACTGCTAAGCAGGTGTTCTGACAGGTATTTTCTGTCAGAATACCTCAGAGAACAACATATGGGAGAAAAGTGGAGTGTTTTGTTTGTTTTTTGTTTTTAGATTTACTTTTTATTATGTACATAGAAGAGGGAGCCAGATCTCATTACAGATGGTTGTAAGCTACCATGTGGGTGCTGGGAATTGAACTCAGGACCTCTGGAAGAGTAGTTGGTACTCTTAACCTCTAAGACATCTCTCCAGTGTTTTTTGGCACATGGCTTTAGAGTCCAGTCCAGAATGATATGGATGGCAAGGTAGACATCAAAGCAGCTGGAATATGTAGTAGAGGCTTGTTCACAAGGACGCAGACAGAAACCAGGGGAGGACACGACCTCCAAATGAGCACCACCACCCACTTCCTAGAGCATCCCTTGACCTTGCAAAGTGTACCACATACTGGGGACCAAGTATCTGTCAAAATATGAGACTGTGGAGAATATCTCAGATTTATATCCATAGAAACTGTCAATCCTACTGATACATTGTTTGCCATAAATTTGAGACTCAACCTACATGTTTAAAGAACAAGCTGCTTTTCTTTAATAGCTACAATGGAATTAAAAGGCTTTTGATAAAAAGTGGTGGACCATGTCTTTAAGGCAAGTGGATCTCATTAGTTCAAGGGCAGCCTGGTCTCATAGCAAGTTCCAGGACAGCAAGGGCTAACACAAAGAAACCCTGTCTAGAAAAAAGAAAACAAAACAAAAAGTACATTGGAAGTACTAAAAACATCAACTTAGAAGTACTTAATGAAAAGCAATTACTCAAATTTTACTGTTAACATTAAAATGTTTTCTAAATTAAAAGTTATCAATTACAGTTTACAATAAGTGGACTAACATTCTCACTTTATTAATCCAAAGTGTATTCAAGAAACCAACACATGCTAAGCTTAATGGCTCAGCCTGTAATCCCTGCAACCAGGAGACTGAGGCAGAAAAATTCTGAGTTCATGGCCAGCCTAGGCTATACATGGGAGACCTGCCTCAAAAACAAAAGACTAGGCTTACACTCTTAAAATTTAACATAAATATTGATACATTTTCTTTACTTAAAAATGTAATCACGCCAAATGCAATGATGTATGACTGTTGTTCTAGTGACTTGGGAGATTAAAGGGAAATACTCTCTCAGCTAAAGAATTCAAGGTCAGGACCAGGCAACGACAAAAACACAAAGGAATATGGAGAAAAATAGAAAACAAAAGAGGCAAGAGAGACAACAGACAAGGGCAGAGGGGTGCAAGCCTCTAATCCTAGCAGTTCTACTGGTTTAGGTAAAAGGTTGCAGGTTCAAAGTTTGTCTGCATTTTGACATCCTATTTCAAACCAAAACCAAAAAGCCAATGGAAAAAGGTAAGTAATTTCTGATAAGAAAAATATCAGGATTAGAAATAAAGCAATTTCATTCATAATATTTTGACATGCAGCTTTTTTTAAAAGATCAAAACTCATTAGTCAGCTGGGCATGTTAACATGCCTTTAATTTCAGCATTCAAGAGACAGAGGCAGGCAGATTTTCACAAGTTCGAGGCCAGCCTGGTCTACAGAGCTAGTTCTAGGGCAGCCAGAGCTAGACAAAGAAATCCTGTCTCAAAAAAAAACAAACAACAACAAAAATCAAACAAACTCACCAATCATAAACATTAGAAAGAAAAGTAGTTATCTTTAAAAAATTTACTTATTTTCTGTGAATTTACTTAATTTATTTATTTGGCTGCATGTCTGGGCACCATGTGCATGCCTGGTGCCCATGGAGGCCAAGAAAGGATGCTGGATCTCCTGAACTGAACATATGGGTGCTGAGAACCAAACTTGGATTTTCTTCAAGAGCAGCAAAAACTCTTAAATCAATGAACCAACTCTACAAGCCCCAAGATTTCTTAATTAATGGCTTAATAATGTTCATGTTAAGAGATCTCTTCGGCAACCCTGGCATTGTGCACGCATTTAATCCCAGGACTTGCGAGGCAGAAGCAGGGAGCTCTCTGTGAGTTCAAGGCCAGCCTGGTCTACAGAGTGAGTTCCAGGACAGTCAAGGCTACAGAGAGAAACCCTCTCTCAAAAAACAAAACAAGACAACAGCAACAAGAGAGATGGAAATACTGACAAATTTCATCTTTATGTCCTGTAGGTATATGTTGTTTTATCAAGATAAATATAAACAAAGTAATAGTGTTAAAATATAATTACCTGTCTGGGTAAAATCCCCAGTGTACCAACACCTGCTTATCTTTTCTCATCACTGGTCTCAACCATTCTTCTGAAAGAAGAAAAAATCTTAGTTTAACTGATGAAACATCAAAATAGGAACAGGATTTATTTACAATTTGAAGGAAAATATTTATTTTTATGTTTGTGTGTGTATCCCGAGTGTCATAAATGTATAGCACGTATGTGCAGGAGCCCAGATGTCAGATGAGATATCAGATGTGGAGAAACCATAGTAATAGAGAGCTGAGAGCATACATGTAGTTACTGGAAACCTAACCCTGGTTCTTTGCAAAAGCAGTAAGTACCCTCAACTATTGAGCTATCTCTCCAACTATAAATTTTTAGTTTTAAAACTGAAAGGCATTTATCTGATTAAAAGGACATTTTAGGAGCAGGGGAGATACACAGTCAATAAAATACTAACCACCGAAGCTTGAGACCAAGTTCAGATCCCAACATGAAGATAAAAAGCTAGGAGGCTGGAGAGCTGGCTCAGGAGTCAAGAGCACGTGGTGATTTTGCAGCTAACCCAGGCTTCATTCCCAGCACCTATAAAATGTCTCAAAACCATCTGTAACCCCACTTCCAGGGAATCCAACAGGCACACACAAGGTGCACATACATGCACACAAGCAAAAACATTCATACACAAAAAATAAAATGAATAAATCTAACCTAAAAAGTAATAATAATAATGCAGATTGTGGTAGTGTGCATCTATCCATCCATCACTGGGTGAGTGGAGACAGGCAGATTGCTGAAGCTTTACTTGGTCTTGCCAACTAAAGAGGACCTATAAGCTCAAATTATCCAAATTATCCAAAGAATAAGGTGAAGGGGCTGATGAGATGGGGGACAAGCAAGAACAGAACAATATTCGGTTCTTGCAGAGGATGTAAGAATTCAGTTCCGGGGCTGGAGTTAAGGCTTAGAGGTTAAGAGCACTGGCTACACTTCCAGAAGACCTGGGTTCAACTCCCATCACCCATATGGCAGCTTACAACTGTCTGTAACTCAGCTCCAGGGGATCTGACACCTTCACACATGCATAAATGCAGGCAGAACACCAATGACAAAAAGAAATAAAGTTTGCTGGGCGTTGGTGGTGCACGCCTTTAATCCCAGCACTGAGGAAGCAGAGGCAGGTGGATCTCTGTGAGTTCCAGGACAGGCACCAAAACTACACAGAGAAACCCTGTCTCCAAAAACAAAAACAAACAAACAAACAAAAAAAGGGGGCAGAGGCCAGCCTGGTCTACAAAGCTACACAGAGAAATCCTGTCTTGTAAAACCAAAAAAAGAGAAAAAGGGGGGGGGGGGGGGGACGACAATTCCAGCACTCACATCAGGAAGCTCACAACCCCCATATAATTCCATCTCTAGGGGACCAAACACCTTTTTCTGACCTCTGAAGGCACCTGTATTTACACACACACATTCCCATATAGACATACACAAATAAAAACATATCTTAAGTGCCAGGCAGTGGGGGCGCATACTTTAACCCCAGTACTGGGAGGCAGAGGAATTCAGATCTCTGAGTTGGAGGCCAGCCAGGTCTAATAGCATGCTCTAAGACAGCCAAGGCTACACAAAGAAACACCATCTCAAATAAATAAATAAATAAAATGAATAAATATAAATAATTTTTTTTAATTAGAAATTGGCTGGGCAATGATGGCCATACCTTTGATCCCAGTACTTGGGAGGTAGAGGCAGGCAAATCTCTGTGAGTTTGAGGCTACCCTGGTCTACAAAGTGAGTTCCAGAAAAGCCAGGACTGCTACACAGAGAAACCCTGTCTCCAACCCCCCCCAAAAAAAAACCCTAATTAAAAGTAGAAAGTGATCAAGAAAGACACTTAGTGTCTATCTCTTACTGCCATGTACACATATGTACACCAGCAACTTCCTCCACATGTGCTACTACTATAAGTCTAAAAGCAATGGATAAACTAATCACAGACAGCAATGTGGGTATTGGTTTTCTCTCTACCATATAGATCCCAGGGACTGAACTCAAGTTGACAGCTGTGGTAGCCCACAAAGGTTTCCTAGTTAGATCTGAGCTTGCTTTATACAGCAGGGATGCATTAGGGGATGGCTTGATCACCTTCATGGTCATTGGGTGTCTGGAATGGTCTGCACGTGGCTGTGCCGGGTGGGGGGGGGGACGAACGGGGACGTCTTTTGCTCCACCCCTTAGCATTTCTTTAAAAGTCCTTTGTCAGAGACAGTCAGGGCCCCATGGATTAGGATCCAGGCCCTCCTGAGCCTATCCTGTGTTTCTCTTTCTTTCTCCAACTATCTTTCTATTTAATTTTTCCTGCTGCTCCTGTTCAAGTGCACCTTGGGGAAAAGTGGGGGTGGGATGGCCCCCCATAAACAGCCTTAGCAACAAATGCCTTAAAACACTGAACCACCTACAACCAACCTCTGGGTTCTCTAAAACCAGTAAAGTTGCTTTAGGAATACTGAATCTACCTTCAAAGATTATGTTAGATTAGGACTTTGCTTTTTTCAATTGTTAGTCATGTCTTTAGCTTAAATCTTATGCACAAAGAATGTTAATTTACATGTCTGCATATAGTTACTTTTACTATTGGAAAATTTTTCACAGGCTTCGCTGTCAAAAATTCTACCCAAATCAGCTCTGATGATGACAGTAATCTTTTCATTCCTTTCCCTTCTAAAGAGGTATGTATTTGAAGATATTCAGTATTCCTGAAGCAATCTTACAAGATGGTTCAACAGATGAAGACATTTGCAGCCAAGATTTCCGATATGGTGGGAAAAGAAAACCAACTTCGACAAGACATCCCTTGTTCACAAGTGTACAGTAATATGCACACATCCACAATCAAATATGAAGAGAGAACTCCACAAAATTGTCCTCTGACCTCCATGTACTCACAAACACATGTGTGCTGTGGGATGTTCTGTATGGCAAATGTGTTGCTAATTAGTCAATAAATAAAACACTGATTGGCCATTGGCTAGGCAGGAAGTGTAGGCGGGACAAGGAGGAGAATAAAGCTGGGAAGTGGAAGGCTGAGTCACTGCCAGCCGCCACGATGAGAAACAGCATGCAAAGATGCCGGTAAGCCACAAGTCATGTGGCAAGGTATAGATTAATGGAAATGGATTAATTTAAGCTGTAAGAACAGTTAGCAAGAAGCCTGCCACGGCCATACAGTTTGTAACCAATATAAGTCTCTGTGTTTACTTGGTTGGGTCTGAGGCTGTGGGACTGACAGGTGAGAGAGATTTGCCCTGACCGTGGGCCAGGCAGGAAAACTCTAGCTACACATGTGTATATAATGAATATAAATATTTTTTTCTTAGGGTCCAGGCTGGCCTCAAACTTGGTGATCCACCCGTGTCTGCTTCTCAAGTACTAGGATTAAAAGGGTGTACTACCAGACCTGGCTATAAATTAATTAGTTTAAATGAAAAAAAAAATCAGAAAATATTTAAAGGAAAGGCTAGGGCTTGTATCTCACTGAGTTTGTAGAAAAGAATCACTAAATGGGGTTACTGAAGAATGGACTGTTTTCCCCTATCTAAAACTTCATACAAATTGAGAAAGATGGCTTTTTTGTTTGTTTTTTTTTTTGCAATGAACTAAGCCAGGCATGGTGGCACACACCTTTAATTCACCATGAAGGGAGAGGCAGGTGGAACTGTGTGAGTTCAAGGCCAGCCTGGTCTACAGCATGAGTTTCAGGGCACCCAGGGCTACAGAGAAACCCTGTCTCCAGAGGGGGAGGGAACCCCTAAAATATTAAGGAACAGAAAAGACAAATCAATGAACTTAAGAATTAACTGGTTTTGAACAGATGTACTCAAACAGAAGATCAGAGAAGTTGATGACATGTCACTTAAAATATCCAATCAAAGGAAGTTAAATGACTAAAGGGAAAAAGTCTAAGGGATTTACTAATAATATTGAGTGGATCAATAACCCTATATAAAGCATCATTTGGGAGGTTGAGGCAGAATATCATTTCAAAGCCAGCGTGTGAGCTACACTGTGAAATTCTAAAACAAACAAAAACCAAAAACAAACAAAAAAAAAAAACATCATTTTAATGTTAAGAATGGGTATTTAAGTGTGATTGCTCAGGCAATCTTTGAAGGCAAATTTGAATCAAAGACCCTATACGCAGAAGTAAACAAACACACACACACACACATTGTCCTCTGATCCTCTTGCCTTTATGAGCCAACCATGGTACTAGGGTTCCCACATATATACACATAACACACTAAATAAATTTAAAAACAGAGAAAAAAATAAATGTAGGAAAAAACAACAGCTAGTAATGTAGTTCAGTGGGTAATGGGTCTGTTCAGTATGCTTGAGGCCCAAGTCCCATTCCAACACCACATAAAACTTGATGTGGTGTTCTTAGCACTCAGGAGGTGAGGATATGAAGGTCTCAAGTTTAAGGTCATCCTTGGCTACACAGAAAGTTCAGGGCCAGCCTGAGCTATATGGAATCCTGCCTCAATTTAGAGAGATACCAACTTTACCCAACTAGTATCTTATGGAACTCTGTGACACTCAAAAGTATTCACATGCCTCAGATATTCCTGTATTTGTAGCAGGCCATGGCAAAGATCAACAGTATATTAAGATATAAATTGCTATATTTAGGGCCTAAAGAGATGACTCAGAGTTTAATAGCACTGGCTGCTCCTCCAGAGGTCCTGAGTTCAATTCTCACTGACCATATGGTGGCTCACAACCATCTATAATGAGATCTGGTGCCCTCTTTTGGCATTCAGGCATATATTCAGGCATATATATTCAGGCAGAACACTGTATACATAATAAATAAATCTTTAAAAATTGCTACATTAAAACAAATCTAACTGGTTAGAGCACTGAGCAGCACAGGTAAATCTCACTTTCTAAGAGAATCAAGTGATAGACTAACACTTACACAGGGGGCAAGTGATACATTAAACAAAACAAAGAACTCTATGTTTAAATAGTGTAGTATTCAGCCATTTTTTTAGAATAAAGCTATATTATTTAAATATCATAATATGATGTATGAGTTAAATAGCTAGTAACCAAAGCTAACTTACCATCCTCTTGTGAGGAAGGACATGGATAAATATGGTGGGAAGCTTTTGACTTCTCATCAGTAAATGTCCCCTGCAAAGCAAACAAACAAGTAACACAGAAATAAGGCACATGACATGCAAACTATTAGATAATGGATGCTAATTCTCTAAGAAATATAAAAGCACTGCTTTTTAAAAATTATTTTTAGTCAAAGAAAAAAATAGTGGTTAGCAACAGAAAATACTGTTTACACATATGCAAGTAAGGACTGAATATTCTTTATCCAAAATGCTTTGTATCTCAAGGGTTTCAAATTTCTGACTTTTTCAGATTTGGGAATATCTGTATAGACTTTATCAACTATCATTATCCAAAACCAAGAAATTCTCTAAAAAATAAAAATAATAATAAACTTGGTTGTAAGTATCTTTACCATCATAAACATACCTGAAGTTCTTAAAATTATTTCAAAACTATCATTACAAAATGAGAATAGCTGGGCGGGCTGGAACACACTTTTTTTTTTTTTTTTTTTTTTTTGGTTTTTCGAGACAGGGTTTCTCTGTGTAGCTTTGCGCCTTTCCTGGAACTCACTTGGTAGCCCAGGCTGGCCTGGAACTCACAGAGATCCACCTGGCTCTGCCTCCCAAGTGCTGGGATTAAAGGCGTGCGCCACCACCGCCCGGCGGAACACACTTTTAATCCCAGCACTTGAGAGGCAGAGCCAGGCGGATCTCTGTGAGTTCGAGGCCAGCCTGGGCTACAGAGAGAAATACAGTACAGGCACCAAAACTACACAGAGCAACCCTGTCTTGAAAAATCAAAAAAAAAAAAAAAAAAAGACTGGAATTTCAACAACATAAAGTAATGTGTATTTACCTTATAAAATGATAAGGTTTTAGCTAGACCTCTAACCTGAGAAGCTGGCAAACAGAAGCTAGAGAACTGAAGGTAATCCTCTAACACACTAAGTTTGAAGCTAGAATAGCTACTTGAGACTGCCTTAAAAAATGAAAGAAAAAAATAAGACAATAACAAAAAGCCCCCGGTTTCACTTTGTAGACTATGATGGTCTCAAACTCTTCATCCTCTTGCCTTAACTGTCTGTCTAGCATGAATTATCACTAACTGACATGAATTTGGGCATGTAAACTGGGGCACTGAATCAAGTACAGTGTACATTATATATGCTGCTGTCATTTTCTCAATGTTGGAAAACTACTATAAAAATTAAGGTTAAACTATGGCCAAGACTACTAAATATACCCAGAACATAAACACAATGCCATTTAGACTAAAATCTGCTTATTCTTGAGACCATACAAACAAGGGAAAGTCATGTATTAGTTTTAAATAGCAATTCAAGGCATTCTCTGCATTTCTTTTAATAATGATTATTTCCTCATCATTCCAACCCAATAAACATAATGCCACTTCATCTGTAGAAAACTAGAAAAGTAAAAAAAATTTTAAACTAGCTAAAATAGTTATCTGCCTCATAAGGTAAGGGCTTTACAATCACTGGATAGTGGTATACATTTTTGAATGGCCATCACACAGGGGGGAAAGGAGTACCAATACCATTAAGTATGAACCAACGTACACTATCCTATTTAGAACCTTGCCCTGTGGAGCCTATCACTGCTGAATTTGAATGACACAGCAAGTTATTCCGTGCATGTCTTCTGTGAAGCGGAGTGAGAAAATTTATTTTATATGTATCGGTGTTTTGCCTGCATGTATTGCTGTGTACCACCTGAATGCCTGGTGCCCAGGAGGCCAGAAGAAGGTGGTGGATCCCCTAGAACTGAAGAAACATAAGATCGTGAGCTGCCATGTTAGTGCTAGGAATCAAACTGGAGTCCTCTGCAAGAACAGTTAGTGCTCTCAACCTGAGCTGTTTCTCCAGCCTTGTGATTTTTTTTTTAAGATTTATTTACGTGTATGAATGTTCTGCCTGTATTTGTCTTTCTACCATGTGTGCCTGGTATCACAGAAGTCAGAAGAGAAGTTCAGATGTCCTGGAACTAGAGTTACAGATGGTTGTGAGCTACTTGTGTGGCTGCAGAGAATTGACTCTAGGTTCTTTACAAGAACAACAAGTGCTCTTAACCACTGAGCCAACCCTCCAGCCCTGAAAGTGAATAATATACCAATGTTTCTATCTTAAGAATTTTGGGGGCTGGAGAGATGGCTCAGAGGTTAAGGGCACTGGATGTTCTTCCAGAGGTCCTGAGTTCAATTCCCAGCAACCACGTGGTGGCTCGAGACCATCCATAATAAGGTCTGGTACCCACTTCTGGCGGGCAGGTACACATGCAGACAAAACACTGTATACATAATAAATAAACCTTTAGAAAAAAAAAAAGAAAGAATTTTGTTGGAAGCCAGTCTGATATACAGTGACATCCAGGACTGTTATACAGAGAAACCCTATCTTGAAAAACAAAAACCAGCTGGGCGGTGGTGGCGCATGCCTTTAATCCCAGCACTCAGGAGGCAGAGGCAGGCGGATTTCTGTGAGTTTGAGGCCAGCCTGGTCTACAGAGCGAGTTCCAGGAAAGGCACAAAGCTACACAGAGAAACTCTGTCTCGAAACCCTCCCTCGCCCCCCCCCCAAAAAACAAAAACAAACAAACAAACAAACAAACAAAAACCCAAAAAACAAAGACAATGTTGTTGGGCTTGAAAGATGGCTCAGAGGTTAACAGCGCCCTCTGATATTGCAATGAATCTTGATTTCCAATCTAGATGAGCAGTTCCAGGAAATCTGATGCCTTCTCTCACATACATACATTTTTAAATAAACAATAAATACGCCTGGTTCAATGCCTTGCATCCCAGTACTCAAGAGGTAGAGGCAAGCAGATATCAGTGAGTTTAAAGCCAACTTGGCCTACATAGTGAGTTCCAAACCAGCCAGATACACAGTAAGAACCTGCATCAAATGGATGGATGGATGATTGATTGATTGATAGATTGATTGATTGATAGATAGATGATAGATAGATGATAGAAGAAAGATTCAACATGAGTCATTAACTCATTTAAAATGCTCCAGTGAAGTTGTGATTAATGTTCAGTGACAGTACTATTACCAGTGACTCCTGAGGTCTATTTCCTGCAATTCTATGAAACCAGAGCTAGAGCTAGATAAAACTCAATACAAGACGCTAGCACACATGAAGCCCTGGTTTTGAACTCTAGCAGCACTAGGAACACTCTAAGAACCCAGCTAAAAAAACGCTACTATCTCTCTCAAAAATGTCCTTGGAAAATAATCACTACACTTTATTTAATAATAAAATAGTCACAATAAACATTACAAAAATATGTAGGCATTACCTCCAGTAAAATTTGTATAAATAATTCCTAATTTCAGCTTGAAAGCAAGAAAGAGCAGGTTAATTTATTCTATTTCTGCCCTCTTAACAAGCATATGAAGTTAAGCTACAATTAACTTATCACATAATAAACAGACACCCCGGGGGCTGGAGAGATGGCTCAGAGGTTAAGAGCACTGGCTGCTCTTCCAAAGGTTCTGAGTTCAATTCCCAGCAACCACATGGTGGCTCACAACCATCTGTAATGAGATCTGGTGCCCTCTTCTGGCCTGCAGGCATACTGTATACATAATAAATTAAAAAAAAAAAGACACCCCAAAAGAGAAAAGGTTAAGTGATCTGTTGAAAGTGGTAGAGCAAAGACGAGAGGTGGTGGTGTACGCCTTTAATCCCAGCACTCAGGAGGCAGAGCCAGGCGGATCTCTGTGAGTTCGAGGCCAGCCTGGACTACAGAGCAAAATCCAGGACAGGCACCAAAACTACAGAGAAATCCTATCTCGAAAAAAAAACAACAAAAAAGAAAGCGGTAATGCTTGTTCTACAAGGAAGCAAAATCCGGATCACACCCAACAACATGTTGTACTATTTATACATTACATTGTTTTGTACTATTTCTGTCTTTGGAAAGCATGTTACATGTGAGGGAAAAACTACAACATCTGTAATTATACAGAGAGAATTTTATAAACCATTTGCTTTGATGGCATGTAAGATATTTGCACGCGGGAGGCAGAGCCAGGCAGATCTCTGTGACTTTGAGGCTGACCCGGTCTCCAAAGCGAGTTCCAGGAAAGGCTCAAAGCTACAAAGAGAAACCCTGTCTCGAAAAACCAAAAGATATTTTACTAAAAGTTAAGACATATTTCAAAGGTTAATATTTTTTGCAGCAGAAAAAAGAAGATATTCATGAGGCTTCTGATGCAATTCTAGATCTCAGTAAAACACTGTCACAGAAATGATGTTTTACAGAAAATTATTTTGTACCTAGATATCCTCAGCTATCACAGGTTTCACTGTGGTGAAATTAACATTACAGGGGGAAAAACAAACTCTCAGCCTACAGTCAAGTAAGATGATTAAAACCCCGGCAACAGTGGACAGTCTGGCTGCCTCAGTTGATCTTGAACTCCCACACTTGAGTAGTCTCCAATATCTAGAAGCATGCACACTATCACATTTGTACCATCATGCTAGCCTGGAAACCTCAATTTTGCCACTCATTTTACAAAGAGGACATACATAAATAAATACATTTGGCTGTGTATGTGGGGGGAGGGTAATTTTTAAAGTACATTCCACCTCCTGAAGCAACAATCTTGCTACCACCTCTATTTTGTGACCTTGCAAATTCTGAGTTAGAAATTATATGGGCCACTTTAACTATGTAAGTAAACTTCTAAGACTATCATAACTCATCCCACTGACTACTGAATGTTTCCATAGGGGTATTTGGAAACTCAAGAGACAAATCCTTTAAAGCAGACACAAAGTGCAAATTTTGGCATTTACTAAAAGTATACTCCTACTGCACTGAAGTGATCACGTTTATTACCTGATGCCGTTTGATGATATCTTTCAATTTATTAGCCAACTTCAAATCAATGTCTGGAATGAGGTAGATGTTGGGTCTAGTCAGACAATTGTTCTGAGAAAACAAAAAGACATACTTTGAAATTTAAATGGTTTGGAAATGGTGTACACTAACTATTAATCATCCTTACATTTTATTTTTTTCCTTGGTTTTGAAGGTATGTGCAAATTGTTCACCATGGCACACATATAGTCATCTGACAAACATGTAGGTACTGGGACTGAACTCAGGTCAGCTGTCTGCCAGCAAGTGTCTGTGCCCACTGAGCCATGGCACAGGCTCCTGACTACTCATCATCTTAATGACGGAAAGTGACATTCAAACCTTCATTTCTTAAGATAGAAAGACATTTTTTTTTGGTTTTGGGTTCTTTGAGACAGGGTTTCTTTGTGTAGCCCTGGCTGTCCTGGAACTCAGAGATCCACCTGCCTCTGCCTCCCATGTGTTGATATTAAAGTCATGTGCCACCATGCCCAGCTTGGAAGACATCTTTTGATATACAATATTATAGTCTTATCTCAAAATAAAGCCTAGATGGCTTAGTAGGCTACTTAAAATCATTCCCAAAACCCTTCTACAGCTAGACAAAGACTGTGACAATCATTTGAAATGAAATTATTGCTAAAATACAGCAAGGTCAGAGGCACTAGGCCTTCAATCCCAGCACTCGGGAGGCAGAGAAAGGCTGATCTCTGTGTGTTCGTGGTTGGTCTGGTCTACACAGTGAGTTCCAGGATGGCCAGAGCTACATGGTAAGACCCTGTCTCAACCCACCACCACCACAATAAATACTAAATAAACAAAGGACAGGGGAGGGAGAAGATTCAGGGGGTCAAGTTCTGTGTAAACATTAGAACTGATTTGGAGTGCCCAGTACCCCATAGACGCTGAGAGCGCTGGCACACATCTGCAGACCAAGCCATGTCATCCTATTGAGCTTCCTGGCCAGGCACTAGCCAAAGTGCCTCGGGTCCAGGTTCAGTGAGCTATCCTTTCTCAGAAGGTGAGGTAGAGAGATGTCTCAATGGTTAAGAAGAGCACCAGCTGTTCTTCCAGAGAAGGAGTTCAACTGCTAACACCCACACAGCAGCTCACTCCAGTTACAGGGAATCTGGTGCCCTCTTCTGACCTCTGTAGGCACTGCACACACAGAACATAAGCATATATACAGGCAAAATACTCAAATACATAAAACCCAAACAGAATTTTTTAAAAAGAGGGCTAGTGAGATGATTCAGCACTAAAACTGCCTGCTGTGCACAACTGTCACCCCGACTTCAATCCACAGCACCCACAAAAACTAGAGAGAAAAACTGACTCCCCAAGTTATCCTCTCACCACTACAAATATGCCTTGGCACATGTGGCCATATTACACACACACAAAAATCAATCTGTCAGCCAGGAGGTGGAGGTGGAGACCTTTACTTCAACCACTTGGGAGACAGAGGAAGTCCGATCTCTGTGAGTTCGAGGCCAGTCTGGTCGACAGAGCTAGTCTCAGGACAGCCAGAGATTCTCAAAGGGGGAGAAAAAAAATTTTTTTCTCGCCAGGTAGTGGTGGCATAGGCCTTTAATCCCAGCACTCCAGAGGCAGAGGCAGGTGGATCTCTGTGAGTTCAAGGCCAGCCTAGTGTCTTAAGAGTTCTAGAACAGCAAAGGCTACAGAGAGAGAAAACAAAAATAATGGCAACAACAAAAATCCACGGGGTGAAAATATGTCAGTGGTACAGTGCTCGCGCCTAGCCCATGGCCCTGATTCCATCCTCAGCACCGTAAAACTAAAAAAGAAAAAGAGGAAATGTAAACGGAAAATTAAGTACTCTTGCATCCAAATTATAATCTAGCTGAGAGGAAAGTAGACATTTATTATACAACCATGGAACAAATCAAAAGAAAATGACTCCATAAAGTCAAAATTATGATCAGTGCTTATACTAAGGAGAAATGAAAACAAAAGGGCACTGTGGTATACCTCTTTAATCTAGGCACTCAGGAGGCAGAGTGCAAGTGGATCTCCATGCTCTATGGTTCCAGGACAACCAGGGCTCCATTATGAGAAAAGTGGTTTGAATAATAAATGAAGTAAATAGAAATATCACACATTATTTCACCAAAAATGTCAGAAACTAATTGGGTATGGTGGCTTACGCCTTTGATCCAGCACTTGGATCACTGTGAGCTCAAGACTAGCCTGATCTACATAGTGAGTTCCAGGACTGCTAGGACTAAAAAGAGAGACCCTGTCTTGAAAATAAGAAAAGAAATGTTAAGAGACTGATAGTCTTTAAATGATCAGAACAATTACAGCTCTAATTCCAATACGCATAAAAACAAAATTATGTATTTCAAAAAATTTCTCCCCTTTATCTTTTGGCAATCCAATAAAGACAAACATAGAACTGAAGTATATTAAAGAATAAGCCTTCAAGCTGAGCGAGTGACTCATGCACCTAATTTAGAAATGGAGCTACTGAGGCAGGACTTTGAGGTCAGCCTGGGCCTAAAGAATCCCTATCTAAAACATGACAGAAGGGGGAGCCCCAGAGGAAGTGGAGAAGGGGAAAGGAGACAGGAGAGGGGAAGAGACAAGGCCTAATTCTCCACTTACCTGTACCAATGTTTTTTCAATGTTCATGAACATTTCCACATTACGATCCATCCGAGATGGATTCTGAAGATCAAATCTCCGCCTAACACAGGGAATAAAAGGCTTTACTAAATCCATCTTCAGTCTTACACACAAGCAGAAACACCATTTTAGAATCAAACTAAACTGAATGAGAAAGGCTTGGAAACTAAGCTAGCATTGTATAAAGTATGTGAACATATTCTCTCAGTACTACGAGAATGCACACTGTCAATACCATCAGAACAGACATCACTTTGGGCTGGTAAGATGGCAAATTAGTAGAGACCTCCCTTCAATCCTAATGACCTGAATTTGATCCACAGAACCCACAGTGGAAGAAGAGAACGGAGGCCAAAACTTGTCCTCTGACCTCATACACACACACACACACACACACACACACACACACACACACACACAGATTTTAAAAAATGCTTAAAATTTTTAAAAAGACACACTCCCAGGCAAAATGAAGTACCAATGCTATTCCTATTTTCCTTCAGTCTAAGATATATTGTGCATTAAATATCTGACAAGAGCTTACTATCCAGAATCTATTATAATAAAGAACTCAAGTAAGAGTCTGGTTTTAAAATGAAGAAAACACAAATGTAAAAGGCATATAAATGGCCAACATGAAAAAAGCTTGACACCTCATCCATCAAGAAAATGCAATTCAAAACCGCAATGAGATAGCATATCTGCCCTAAGTAGAATCAGTTGTCAATTGACAGCCAAGAGTCATTTGAGAAAAATCTCAATTGAGAGGCTGCCCAAATCAGATTAGCCTGTGGCCATGACTATGAGGAATTTTTAGATTGATAGTTGATGTGGGAGGGCCTTTGCATGAGTTCCTGCCCTGAATACCCTCAGTAATAGACTGTGAGCTGCAAGTGTAGGGCAAATAAACCTTTTCCAACACAAGTCCATTCTGATCGGAGTATTTTAACAGTGCAGTGTTTAAATGAGAATGGCCTCCATAGGCTCACATGTTTGAATTCTTGTCCTCAGCTAGTGAAATAGTTAGGAAAGATTAGGAAGTATGGCCTTGTTGCAGAGGGTGGGTGTGTCACTGAGAATGGGCTTTGAGCATTCCAAAGCCTACACCAGACCCAGTGTCTCTGCTGCTGTCTGAGTATCGGGATGCAAAGCTCTTGGCCACTGCTCTAGCACCATGACTTGTCTGCTTCCAGTGGGGGACGAGTCCCCACATTTATTTACCCTAAGGACTCTTGAAGAATGAGGGATAAGAGACTTAGAAATAAGGGAGAAGCTGGGCAGTGATGGCCCATGCCTTTGATCCCAGCACTCATTGGGCAGAGCCAGAGAGATCTCTGTGAGTTTAAAGCCAGTTTGGTCTACAGAGTGAGTTCCAGGACAGGCACCAAAGCTACACAGAGAAACCCTGTCTCGGAAAAACCAAAAAAAAAAAAAAAAGGAAGGAGAGAGAAAACAGGATAGACTCTAGTGGGCCTGGATCATTATCCACTGGCTCAGAACTTCATTCCAAATGTCTATTTATAACAATGCCAAGGGGTGGAGCAAAAGACCTCCCCCTTGCTAATTACAGTTAAGTTTAGACCCTTACAAACACCTGGTACCCAGGCCCATGGTCCAATCAACCTCTTATGCAATCCAGCTGGATACAGCCACTAGGAAACCTAGTGGGCTACAACAGCTTCCCACTATAATAATCATGCAAGTCCCCCAATTAAATACTTTCTTTATAAAGGTTGCCTTGGTCATGGAGTCTCTTCACAGCAACTAACAGTAACCAAGACACGCAGCAACAAAATCAACCTAGAACACCATCTTAGTTACAAGACTATACAAGAGAAAATAATAATGGGATACTGAAGAAACAAAACTCTCTTAATCACTGGCAGAAATGTTAATGAGGCTAAACCTCACAGCTCAGGACTATATCTCAACTTCTCAAGACAGAGGACTGGTGATTTAAGTTCAAGGCCAGCCTAGCCTAAGGGGTATGGGGCAGTGTGGGGGAGGGGGCTGTCTGTCTAGCAACTTAGTCAGACTGTGTTTAAAAAACTTTTTTAGTCGGGCAGTGGTGGAGCATGCCTTTAATTCCAGCACTGGGGAGGCAGAGGCAGGCGGATCTCTGTGAGTTTTGAGGCCATACTGGTCTACAGAGTGAGTTCCAGGACAGGCTCCAAAGCTACACAGAGAAATCCTGTCTGGAAAAAACAAAAACCAAAAACAAAACCAAAAAAAATAAAAAATAAAAAATACTTTTTCTAGCCAGGCATGGTGGTGAATGCCTTTAATCCCAGCACTTGGCAAGCAGAGGCAGGCGGATCTCTGAGTCTAAGGGCAGCCAGGGCTGTTACACAGAGAAACCCTTATCTTGAAAAAAAACAAACTAACTAAATAATAAATAAATAAAAATTTTTAGGAAAAAAAATGTTTTAAGCAAAATGGGCTGGGCGTGTAGCTAGCAGTAGAGCACTGGACTAGTATGTCAAGACCCTAGGTGGAGTTCCAGCAGTAAAGAGAGAAAGTGAGTTCAGCAATTATTCAAAATAGTGCATGTTCTGGATTTGGTTGAAGAGGTTACAGCCCATCTCAGAGAAGCCAAGGCAGGAGGAACTACGGCTGAGACATGGAGGAGTGCTGGCTATCACTTTTCTCACCGTTTGTTCAGTCTGCTTTCTTATCCTTTGCCATCCCTGAACCAGCTGCCAGGAGATCAATAAAGGAAATGTCCTACAGGCTTGCTATAGGCCAATAAAATAGGAGTTATGGTTCCCTCTTCTCAGGTAACTCTAGCTTATGTTTGACAAAAAAAAAAAAAAAAAAAAAAAAGAGCCCAGAAGTAGTGACGCACGCCTTTAATCCCAGCACTGGGGAGGCAGAGGCAGGTGCATCTCTCTAAGTTTGAGGCCAGCCTGGTCTACAGTGAGTTCCAGGACAGCCAGGGCAGAAAACCCTGTCTCGAAGGAAGGAAAAAAAAAAGAATGGTGATTGCATTAGTTTTGCTGTTGTTGTGATAAAGCAGACAAAACCAACAACCAAGATGGTATGGCTCCTCAAAACATTAAACATAACCATACCATAAAATACAGCCATACACACACGTCATTACTGGGTATATGCAGTACTGTATGTCAATGTAATAGCTCCACTCATTTTTACTGCAATCCTATTACAATAGTCCAGATGTGCTATTACTTGCAAGGGGTAAACAGGCTGGAAGGGCAATCATCCAACAAAACAGAAAGAATCATACCATGAAAGTGACCTAGAGGGTTGATGATAAAATCCCAGCACTGGCAGATTTCTTTTGAGGCCAGGCTGGTGTACAAAGGGAAGAGTTCCAGGCCAGCCAGGACTATACAGTGGGACTCAGTCTCAAAAAACAAACAAACAAAAAAACCTCCTAAACATACAAAACACACACACACACACACACACACACACACACACACCCAAAAAAATAACATAGGCTGGGCATCGGTGGCCCACACCTTTAATCCTAGCACTTGGGAGGCAGAGGCAGGTGGATCTCTGAATTCAAGGCCAGCCTGGTCTACAGAGCTAGTTCCAGGACAACCAAGGGTACACAAAGAAACTGTTTTGAAAAACAAAAAATAAAAAAATATATATACAATTATATGGTTAAAAAAAAAATTCCTGTTGTGGGGCTGGAGAGATGGCTCAGCAGTTAAGAGCACTAGCTGCTCTCCTAGAGGTCCTGAGTTCAATTCCCAGCATCCACATGGTAACACAACCATCTATAGTGGGATCTGATGCCACCTTCTGGCATAAAGAGGCACATGCAGATACAGCACTCAGACATAAATTTTTTTTTTTTTAATTTCCTTTGGTGTCTTTGGTTAACAATATAAGAAGTTAGCCCAATGGTGGTGGCAGCACACGCCTTAAATCCTAGCACTAAGGAGGGTAGAGGCAGGTGGATCTCTATGAGTTCAAGGCCAGCCTGGTCTACAAAGCAAGTTCCAGGACAGCCAGAGCTGTTACACAGAGAACCTTGTCTCAAAAAAAAAAAAAAAAAAGGAAAAGAAAAAGAAAAAGAAAAGAAAGGAAGAAGGACAGGCGGGCGGGTGGGCAGATGGATGGATGGATGGACGGACGGACGGACGGATGGACGGAAAAACAACTAGCTTTGAGCCACTGACAATGCTCAGGTTAAGGACTTGGCACCAAGACTAAGGACTTGCACTAATCCCTGAAACCCATGTAGTAGATGAGAACTGCCTCCCACAGCTGGCTGTCCTCTGCCTTACACAAATGCATCGTGGCAGGCACACACCCACACCTAAATATATAAAAATGAACAAAACTTTTAAAATGAGATTTTTTGAGGGCTGAAGAGATGGCTCAGTGGTTAAGAGCACTGACTGCTCTTCCAGAGGACCTGGGTTCAAGTCCTAGCCCCCACATGGCAGCTCACAACTGTCTGTCACTACAAGATCTGACACCCTCACATAGACATACATGCAGCAAAACACCAATGTAAATAAAATAAAAATAAATAAATTATATTTTACAAAAAGATTTTTTTAAAAGAAATTAACCCTATCCTTCAGAAGAAAATCAAGTTACTGAGAAATTTTGCCACATCCCCAACGATAACCCTCTCAGCACTCCAATTCTGAAAATAACTTATACCGTCTCTCCACAAATATGTGGCTCAATTACCAAGTACTCCAACTCAACCTCATATGTCATACATGTAACAGTATAACTGCCACCCTGGAGGCTAAAGCTAAGTTCAGGAAGCCAGTAAGAATGCAGCACAGAGTCAACCAGAAGAGAAGCAGTATTGAGTCATGGTAAAGAAGCCAGCAGGGGGGCTTGTGAGGTGGCTCAGTGGTTGGTTTTTTGGGGGGTTTTTTGGTCTAAGTTTATCGGATTTTTTTATTTTTGGTTTTTTGAGACAGGGTCTCTCTGTGTAGTCTTGGTGCCTGTCCTGGATCTCCCTCTGTAGATCAGGCTGGCCCCGAACTCACAGAGATCGGCTGGCTCTGCCGAGATGGCTCAATGGAAAGGTAACTTGGTTGCAATGAAGCCCACCTGTAATCCCAGCCGAGCTCTAACAGGAATAAATGGGCTCAAATTATAAAATAAAAATAAACAAAAAAACCCTTCAGAACTAAAGCCAGAAATGCACACCAGTGTATAAGACACAACCGAAAAATAGGGAGTCTTCAGACAGAACATTAGACATGGGGCAAGCCAGAGAGTCAGCACTGGAAACTTGCAGCAGTAGTCAGTGGCGTAGACAGCGTTAAAGGAAGCATCCCTCACTGCCCAGGGAGCCTGTGCAGAGATGGGGCAGGAGGGACACAACCAGCAGCCTAAGGACACCTCGACGGCAAGACTCCAGCACAACGTAAGTGCAAGACTCCTGACTCCAACCCTTTGTCTTTTGCTTTTTCTCTTTTCTTTTTTTAAGGGTGTGGGGTAGATTGTTTAAATTTTAAAAGGAGAAAAATAACTGAAAGAGATATTAGATTATCCCAAGTAACTTTAAATATTTCACTGGAGACAGAAAGCAAATCCCACAATATATGTCCTAGAAGAAATTTCTCTTTATGAAACTTGGTCCTCAAGAGTCCAAGTCAGGGGCTAGTTACATGCCACAGCAGGTAGAGGCCCTTGACATCAAGCCTGAGGACCTGAGTTTGACCTCCAGTACCCACAGGCAGGTGGGAGCCTACCCCCACAGGTTACCCTCCAACCTCCACATGTGCACACACCTAAAAATTAATAAATAAAAATGTAATCAAATTTTTAAAAAAAAGTTGAAGTTAGGACTTGAGAAGGTAGGACAAGAAAACAAGGGAAAAAAAAAGAGTTTCAACTGGGAAAGTACTGATAACAGCGGAGCATCAACCACAGCAGAGTTAACAGTAGAGTACAAAGCATGCTGTGGGCCGGGCTGTGGTGGCGCACGCCTTTAATCCCAGCACTCAGGAGGCAGAACCAGGCAGATCTCTGTGAGTTCGAGGCCAGCCTGGGCTGCTACCAAGTGAGTTCCAGGAGAGGCGCAAAGCCACACAGAGAAACCCTGTCTCGAAAAACCAAAAAAAAAAAAAAAAAAAAAAAAAAAGCATGCTATGGGTCTGAGGTCAGGGACCACTTCACATGATATCAACTCCCATGCTCATTTAGTCTACTGAACTCGCTATTCTCAAGGGCTGGGGACATAGCTCAGTCAGTAGCGTTTCCACCTACCATGCAAGAGGCACTCGGGTCTGATTTCCCTACCCAACACTCAACTGGGCATACTATGCCCATGCTATATTCTCAGCCTTTAGGAGGTAGAGGCAGGAGGATTAATAGTTGTTCAAGGACATATTCAGGTACAGAGAAAAGCTGAAAGACACTCACAGATATATGAAACCTTGTTTCCAGAAGTGGAGAAAAATAGAGGAAGCAAACAAAACAACCGACCACTAACTATAAAGCTGTTCTGACTGTTGATCTGAAAATTTATCTGCGCTTCCTAGTCACACTTGGGCTAGCTTAGCCTTAATGTTATAAACTAAACAGCTTAAAATAAAGCTCACAGGGCACTTGTGTAGCATGGACTGTGCAGCCCTAGGTTAGATTTCCAGCAATGGAGAAAAGAAAAGAAAAAAAAAAAACCTAAAGCCAAAGTAAACAAATTAAGCTATGGTGTATACTTATGATCCTAGTACTCAAGAAATCGAGGTGGGAAAATCATGAGTTCAAACACAGCCTGAGCTAATAGAAGTTTAAGGACAGCCTGGACTTTTTTTGAAATCTTTATCTCAAAAATACCAAAACTGGAACTAGAGAAATGTGTCAGCAATTAAGAATACTTGCTGTTCATGCACAGGCCCGACACCTACATGGCTGCTCACAGCTGTCTATAACCCCAGTTCCAGGGACTCCAACTCCCTCTTATGGCCTCCACTGTACCAGGCATGTACATGGTACATCTAGATATATGTAAACACGCATAAACATAAACAAAAAAAATCTTTTTTAAAAAAGTGGCTATTAAAGCACATAAATTAAAAACATAACAACAGGCATAGGGACAGAGGCCTAAAATCCCAACACTTAGGAAGTAGAAACAGGATAAAGCTTGAGGCTAGCCTCATAAATAAACTAAAAATACAGAAATTATATGCATATTCCCCAAACAATACTAAGATTACAAATGGCACACCAAATATGTAACTAAAAGTACCAAAAAACCAGCCAGGCAGTGGTGGCCCACACCTTTAATCCCATTACTCAGGAGGGAGAGGCAAATAGATCTCTGTGAGTTAGAGACCAGCCTCGGCTACATAGGGCAATGTAGGGTAGCCAAGGCTACTAGAAACCCCATCTCAAAACACCACCACCAAAAAATAAACACTACCCCTCCAAAAGAACAAAAACAAAACAAACAACAACAAAAAAAACCCACAAATGTGTATGTGTGTATTTGTGTATGTACACATATAAAATGTCCTTGTAGCTAGGGATACACAGCGGGAGCACATTCTTAACATGCACAAGGCCCTCAATTCAATTCCCAGTACCACAAAAACTAAATATATTATTTATCTAATAAAAACAGTTGTAATTTCTGTTGGATGTAAGAAAAAATGAAAGTGGGCTCTTTGTTTTGTTGTGTCTGAGGTTAGGTTAGAGACTCACAGTATTGCAAATCCTGGGACGGTAGGTGTGCACCACCACACCTGGCTGGAACTACACTCTTGAGAAACAGGACTTGAAAAAATTAAATACAGAAAATTTTTTTTTTGTTTTTTTTTTTTCCCCGAGACAGGGTTTCTCTGTGTAGCTTTGTGCCTTTTCTGGAACTCACTTTGTAGACCAGGCTGGCCTCGAACTCAGAGATCCGCCTGCCTCTGCCTCCCGAGTGCTGGGATTAAAGGCGTGTGCCGCTTGATATTTTTAAAAACAGATCTTACCTTGCCATTACAGCAATAACCTTACAGAATTCTCAACATACAAGAAAATGATTTCACATCAAGTAACATATCAAAATGTGCAAATAAATTAAAAAAGAACTTACCACCCCTGTTCATTTTTGTACTTGTAAGCAGCCCCAAGAATGTGACACAAGGTGCCTCCAGCTTTGAAATCCATAAAACATTTTGCCTAAAATGACAAATTGTGCAAGAGGAAAATAAAGGTTCTGATAAAATACTTCACGCTGCACTTGAAATTTAACTCAGGGACTCCTAAAAATCAAAAAAAAAATGCTCTACCAGTGAACTACACTGTCATGCTTCCTTTCTAAATCACGTTCTCAGGTGCCCTAGCTAACTGTAACCTCTCAGTAGCCCAGACAACCTCAACTGTTACAGAACTCAGCCTCTTCACTAACCCAGATCACATGCTTCAACCACCAGGTCAGACTCATAGCACTATTTTTTACTTTTATTTATTTGTTTGTTTATTTTTGGATGTGTTTTCAAAACACGGTTTCTGTGTTGCCCTGGCTGTCCTGGAACTCACTCTGTAGACTAGGCTGGCCTTAAACTCAGAGATCTGCCTGCCTATGCCGAGGTTGCGGGGATTAAAGGTGTACACTACCACTTCCTGGCTACTTTCATAATTTTTAAATCAGGGTTTCATTTCGCCCATGCTCACCTCAAATGAGCGATGTAGTGAGATTGACTTTAAACTTTAACCTTCCATCCATGATTACTGAATCCAGAGGAATGAGCCACTACATTAAGTTAAGTAAGATTCCCCCCCCCAACACACACACACACCCAAGTTTTAAAATTACATTTACTGGGCTGGAGAGATGGCTCAGCACTTACTACTTTTGCAGAGGACCTAGTTTGATTACCAACACCCTCAGGGTGGCTCACAACTATCTATAACTCCCAATTCTAGAAGATCTAAATCAGGCATTCCTGATTTCTATAAACCCTGCACTCAAACACTCAAAACTACTGAGACACACCCATAGACACAAAATAATTAAAAACAAAAAAAATTTTAACCTTAAAAGCAAATAAACAGCAGGCAGTGGTGGTGCATGGCAAACATCTTTAATCCCAGCACTCAGGAGGCAGAGGCAGGAGGATCAGTAGGAGGCCAGCATGGTTCACAGAAAATCCCTATCTCAAAAAAAAAAAATCTATTTGCTTTGTTAACAGTCTTTCTCATTCAATTTTCTTCTACAGTATCACAAACCAGAACAATCTCTTTCATTTGAGAAAATGCTACATTCTATTTTGAGAGGAAGAGAAATACATCTGGTCCTCCTGGCACTAAGCCATGAATTATTTTTAATTATGGTTTATGACTAAAAATATTCCCTAACCCCTAAACCCTTTTAGTAAATAATAGTTTAGTGGTTTAGTTCCCAGGAGTTAAATAAAACCCACATCTAAAGTCCCTTGTAATGTCATTTTGGATGATGATACTTATATGTTCATAATTAGGAATAATAAAAGAATATAAATTATATTTTAAAAAACAAATACCTTTTCTGTTGTTTGTTCCTGAGACAGGGTCTTACTGTGTAGCCCTGGCTATCCTGGTTCTCACTATGTAGACCAGGTTGGTCTTGAGCTCAGAGATTCACCAGCCTCTGCCTCCCAAGTGCTGGGGTTAAAGGTGTGCATCTTTATACCAGAATTGAAAAAAAAAAAAAACAAAACAAAAAACCTTATTCTCATCAGAGCTAGAGACTCTGTCTCAAAAATAAAAGCTTAAAAAAAAGTACTTTATGCAGATTTTACTCTAAATCATGTCACATTTGGTAAACTACACTGAATTATTACATCACTACATAATTTTTTTAGATTTATTTTGTGATCGGTGTTTTACGTGCATGTATGCAAGTCTGCATACCCACACATAGAAACACACACAAACATGTAAATAAAAATTGCAAATTCAGTCTTTAAAAAAAAAATGTATTAGCTTGGAATGGGTAACACGGAATTTTAATTCCAGCACTTGGGAGACAAAGGCTGTATCTCTGAGTTCAAAGCCAGCCTGGTCTACAGAGTGAATTCCAGGACACGCAGGAATACAGAGACACTGTCTCAAAAAATAAATAAATAAATAAATAAATTTTTAAAAATTAAAATTTATTAAATTTCCATTTATTAGCCAGAAGTGGTGGTATATGCTTTTAATCCTAGCACTCAAAAGGCAGAGGCAGGTGAATGAGTTTGAGGACATTATGGTCTACATAGTGAGTTCCAGGACAGTCAAGGCTATGTAGAGACCCTGTCTGATAAGACCAAAACAAAACAATTCTGCATAGATTTCTTTCATGTGAGGTAGGGTGCACAAGTGCCACAGCACAACTGTGCCCTAAGACGACGATGTGAGGGAGTTGGTTTTTCCTTCCACCGTGTGGTTCCAGGGACAGAACTCAGGGTGCTCAAGCATGAGGCCAAGTGCTTCCATCTGCTCAGCCATCTATCTCACTGTCCCTTGACATCATTTTACAAGTACAAACCTTTAGTCTGAGTCAAACAGGATTATTACAGAACTTGTCTAGTATGCACAAAGCCCTAGGAAAGAAAAAGGGTCTTCAGTTCCGCACAATCCTGCTATTGCTCTGGCTCTGCACTACAGTACTTCAGGCACCTGACTGCTGAGGACAGACGTCCCGTTATTACTGTCTTTTTTACACATTTATTTATTTTGTGTACGAGAGAGGATAGCAGGTCAAAGGGGCTTGTTACCAATACTGATGACATGAGTTTGGGCCCTGTGACCCACATGGTGAAGAACCAACTCCTGAAGTCACCCACACACACAAACAATCACAGGCTACGTAAATAAATAAAATTTAATTTTTTTCTTGATTTTTTTTTTTTTTTTTTGATAGAGGATTTTGTTCTCTGTGTAGCCTTAGCTGTCCTGGATCTCGCTCTGCAACCCAGGGTGGCCCCAAACTGACAAGAGATCCACCTGCCTCTGCCTCCCCGTGCTGGGATTAAAGACGTGCACTGCTCTCGTTCAGCTATTTGAAATTTTTTTTTCTAGAAGCTTTGTCCAAGGATGCTATTTATTTATTTATTTATTTACTTACTTACTTACTTACTTACTTACTTATTTATTTATTATGTACACAGAAGAGGGCGCCAGATCTCATTACAGATGGTTGTGAGCCACCATGTAGTTGCTGGGAATTGAACTCAGGACCTCTGGAAGAGCAGTCGGTGCTCTTAACCTCTGAGCCATCTCTCCAGCCCTATTTGAAATTTTTTAATTTAAAAACAAAAAACACAAGGGGCTGGAGAGAAGGCTTAGTGGTTAAGTGCACCGGCTACTCTTCCAGAGGACCTGGGTTCAATTCCTTGCACCAACATGGCAGCTTACAACCGTCTGTTAACTCCAAGTTCCAGGGGATCTGACACTTCATACCAATGTACGTAAAATAAACTAATACCAAAACCAAACAAATACAAAAAGCATTCTTGCCACAAGATTCTTTTTTTTTTTTTTTTTTTGGTTTTTCGAGACAAGGTTTCTCCATGTAGCTTTGGTGCCTGTTCTGGATCTCACTCTGTAGCCCGGCCTTCAACTCACAGAGATCCATCTGGCTCTGCCTTCAGAGTGCTGAGATTAAAGGCGTGCACCGCCACCACCGCCCGGCTGCCACAAGATTCTAACAGACAAGTATCAGTATGTACAGCAGAGCAGAGACTATGGCAACCATAACACAAAAATAGTAAGTCTTCATGATGACTGCAGAGTCTAAAACACATGAAATGACACAGCAGGCAAGAATTCTACCACTAAACTGAGGATGACAGCACCTGCCTGTAATCCCAGCTCATGGAAGGGAAGACAAAAGGATCGGTGTTCACAGCTAGCCTTCAATACAGAGGCACTTCCAGGACCACCCTGGGCTGTGTGAGAGCATGTCTCAAAAACAAACAAAACACTTCTCTGTACAGGTGTGTCTACCTCCACCCCCACCCCCACTGCAACAGCAAGGGAAATCAGCCATAGGTGACACTTCAAAGTACAGAAACTGAGCTGGGCAGTGATGGTCCATACCTTTAGTCCCAGCACTCGGGGCAGGCAGGTGGATTTGAGTTCAAGGCCAGCCTGGTCTACAGACCAAGTTCCAGGACAGCCAGAGCTGTTATACAGAAAAACCCATCTGGAAAAAAAAGCCCTCCCTCCCGGACAAGTTCCTACATAACATGTACTCATGTACTTACAGGTAGTTTGGTGAAAGCTGGGTTGGTGACATGCTTCCCAAAGGCATCTTCTTGGAACTGAAGAAGCTGTACCACCAGACCAGCCAGAGCTTTATTGGTAGGAGCATCCGCATGAACATACTGCAAGAAAAAGGCAGGGATTCAAAAACTGCTACAGGTGAGGCTGAAGAGAAAGGAACCTTACTTCCTACTACCTATTAAATAATGGAAGTGCACCAAATTTTAGATGTTATGAAGCACCATTCTCCACTGCAAAAAATCGTAAGTCATACATGTGCATACTTTTTATGTATTTTCTTTTCTCGAGACAGGGTTTCTTTGTGTAACCCTGGCTGTCCTGGAACTCACAGAGATTCACTTGTCTCTGCCTTCAGAGTGTTGGGATTAAAGGGATGTGCTACCAAAGCCTGCCCTTCATGCGCATACTTAAAAGCAGATAATGTATGCTGAAGAGATGGCTTAGTAGTTAAGACTAGATGTTTTGACCAGCACCTGCATGGCAGTTCAGATATGTCTAACTCCATCCAGTCTCAGGACGAACCATGCCCTCTCCTGGCCTCTGAGGATGGCAGGCATGCAAGTGGCACACATACATACATGCAGGAAAAGCACTCATAAACACCCACACAAAAAGGGCAAACCAATAGAAGAGACAGGAGGTAGTTTCATGGCAAGGAAAGCATAATTAATGAATTAAATGCAAAATCTTTGGTAGGGCTGAGAGGGAAAGCGCTCTCAGCACTTCAGAGCATGGCTACTCTTCCAGAGTATCCAGGTTTGATTCCTAGCACACATGGGAGAACTCAAAACCATTATCAACTCCAGGTCCAGATGATTCAAAGCCCAGATGACCAAATGATCCTTTTGGCTTATATGGGCACCAAACACACTTTGGAACACAGACATGTATGCAGGCAAAACCCTCACACATATAAACTACAAACTTTTAAAAAAAATTTATTTGAGCCCACTATCCTGGCTCGTCCTCATAATCCCACAACTCTAGAAATGGAAGGAGGATCAGAAAGGAGTTGACCATCAGAGGTCACAAAGAGAATTCTGGGGCTATAGCAATTTTGTCTTTTGTTTTTCTGAAGTCTTATGTAGGACAGGCTGGCCTCAAAAGAAAAGAGACTTCAATGTCTCATTTGTTTCATATTAATTGCTGAGATTTAAATTTCTGTCTGGTGCTGGAGATGGCTCAGCAGATAAGAGTGCTTGCTGCTCTTCCAAAGGACCTGAGTTTCCAGCACCTGTATCATGTAGCTTACAGCTGTCTTTACCTCCAGTTCCTCCAGAAGAATTAGATAGATACCCTCTTCTCGCTTCTGTGGACACCCACATGAAAGTCACACACATAATGAAATACATTTTTAAATTTGTATGTTCTAAATACATTATTTAATACAATAGAAATGCTTAGTGAACCCAGAGTGGTGGCTCACGCCTACAATTCTAGCGCTCAGGTGACAGGCAGGCAGATCTGAGGACAGCCTGGTCTACATAGTGCGTTCCAGGACAGCCAGAGCTATGTAGTGAGACCTTGAAGAGCGGAGGAGGGGGGAGAGAAATGCTTAGTGTACACCAAGCACAAATAAGTCAACACTATTTCTGACTTTAAAGCCTTAGAGACGCGGTCACTTCTGAAAACACCAACAGTTCACCAAGCTGCAGACCCCAAGCAAACTGGTCAGGGACTAGTTTGTCATTTTTACTTTTCTGAGACAGGGTCTTGTGTTGGTAGCCCAGGCTTGCATCATCGAGCTTCAAGCTCCCTATGTAACAGAGAATAACCTTGAACTTTCTGATCTTCATACTTATACCTCTCAAAGGATTGCAGAACCACCATGATTGGTTTTAATGAGGTGCTGGGGTTCAAACCCTGAACCTAACCCATGGTAGCCAACACTCTAAAAATCATTTCGATCCTCGTTTAACTTTTCATTCATTCAACAACTATAAAGGATAAGACAGTTCAATGTTAACTATGATCCAGACCAAATCTAAACACCCATTCTGGGGTAAACACTACTAAATCTGAGAGGAGTGGAGAAGGGTTTGGCTGTTTCATTGTACCATCTAAGGGAGTCTTCTTCAGCATTTACATAGTGGGGAAACTTTACTATACCCATTACTGAGGCCGGTGAGGTGAATGTACAGGTAAAGGCACTCATCACCAAGCCTGATGACCTAAGTTCGATTCCTGGACCCATTGGGTGTTATGAGAGAATCAATTGATATCTACACAGGAACGGGATGCACCCTTCCCCAAAAAATAGATGTAATTAAAGAAAACAAATCAACAAAGGGTTAATTCACAACTTTGTAAAACAACTGACTCAGCAGAATGTGCATTCGAAATTAGGAGACACACGGGAGGTTTTTTCAAAAAAAAAAAATAAACATTGCAAAGAAAACAGATGATATAAACTGAGTTCTCGCTGAAGGACGTTAACTTTTGTACTCACATCTTTACACATCACCGAAAGTACAATACATAAAGTGAAAAGTCATCACTTTTAATAGTCCTGTATCAATCCTATTCCAGGGTTTAAATCTACATAACTCGCAAGGCCAATCATCCAAGGTCCCTCAGCGAATCCATACCGGATAGCAAGCCCTTAGTTACCGAACCACTTAGGAACTGGTTATCTAAACAAAACTTCAAGCTACTTTTACCATGCTGGGCTCAGCCTTTAACGCTCTTTGTTCACACACCTAAGGCAGCTAACAAAAGACCAGGGACACACGCCCTGCGGCTCTGCCCAGCTCCACCTGCTTCTGGACGAAGAGCAAGCAAGCTAGCTAGGGCTTCCCACACGAGAGCGTGGGCCCGGGAGAGCCAGCACCGAGGGCCCGTCCCGCCGCGTGTCTAGAGCCGCCCGCGGGGGCGTGGCGAGAGCCGAGCCAGCCTTTGTTGTCCCTCGTGGCGCGGGAGGGGGGGAGGGGCGGTCCGAGACTCGCGAGGCCCGCAGCCACCACCAGCCCTTGTCGCGTGGCTCCTCGGTCCCCACAGGCGCGCGCGAACCCACCTTCTTGTAGTGCTTGCCCAGCCAGACTCGCACCGAATCCAGCTGGGACACTGTGTCCGGGCTTTCCCAAAACTTGCTGGCCGGGCCCCCGTCCTTCCTCCGGTACACGGCCAGGCCCGAGGCCGCCGCCGCACCCCCTGCACCCACGGCGCCTGCTGCCGCTCCCGGACCGCCGCCCGCTGTCGCGGCCATGGTCACCGTCCGTCGTCTCCACCGCCCGGCCTGGCCCTCGCGGCGTTTCCCGTTCGCACCCGCGCGCGCGCGCGCAGATACCACCGCCTCCTCCTCCTCCTCGCCCCGCCTAGCCAACCCCCTTCCGGCGTCGAGGCCCGGCCCCGCCCCTTCTAGGCACCGGAGCCGTAACGGACTGGCTCTAAGAGCAGGCGTACGCATGCGCAGCATGCCGGTAGCCCACTACAGGAGGCGCTATCTGCCTCTTCCGCCTGCTTCTCAGGACTGAGTCCCGTCACTGCTCTTCGTGAACTCTGCCTCTGACTCTCCCCGGCTTCCTGCGTCTGATCCTTAGGCGGTCAACAACCTAAAGGAGATTCTGTATCACTACTTGAAAAAGCCATCTAGGGTGCGCAGTGCGGGCCTCGGGGCCCACCCTGAGCGCTAGCGTTGCAGTCCCCGCCTGCCTGCAGTCCTACTACACCCGGAGGCCGCGTCGGCCTTGGAAACCTTCATTCAAGCCCCAATCGTGCTTGGAGCTTGGGTTCACACACCTTCGGGCTCTCCTTAGTGTCTGTCGAACCACATCAGCTAGTTTCTGCCTCCAGCTACTTCTGCGACCTCGAGAGTATCTTCCTTTTTGATAATCGCACGCGAGTCACTCTGAAATTCATCACTTCAAAGTATTCCAGAAAACCAGCCCCTGACTGAACAGCTAATCACACCCACCCGACGGTTTCTTTGTAGTTCTCGCCACAACCTGGTGTTTTTATTTACAGGTATATCCTCGGCATTGGGAACAGGACGTTTTGTCTACACAAGTTCAGTAAATATTTGATGAATGAATGGTCTACATGAAGCTTAAAAGAATTTGAATTATTCACAAAGTGACTGTATTAGAAACGTGAACATCATACTATATGACTTTGGAGCTCTAAGTGAGCGAGTCTGATGAGTTTTTCGACATTTTCAAAATGAGTAGCCGGGCAGTGGTGACGCACGCCTTTAATCCCAGAGGCAGAGGCAGGCAGATCTCTGAGTTCAAGGACAACCTGGTCTACCTAGCGAGTTCTAGGACAGCCAGGGCTACACAGAGAAACCCTGTATTTAAAAAAAAAAAAAAAAAAAAGGAGAGGAAAAGGTGAGTAGAATGTAATCAAAAAGGACAGATAACTGAGACAAAGGCACTGAATGGGAGAAAGAATACTCAGTGAAAGACTCTTTAATAGAAATGGAAAGGTTGACTTTAAGCACTGGGAAGCAAGCTTTAAGAGGTAGTGACATGATGAGGTGTATATGTTAGGAAGATAGCAATCCCGTGCGTATGAAGGGTAGGTTGGGGAATGTGGATTCTGAGCTGTTGTTGTGGCACACGCCAATGATCACAGCACTGATGATGCTGGGTTCGTGAGCTGGGAGGACTGCAACAAGTTCATGGGCAGTTGGACAACAGAAAATACCCTGTCTCGAAACCCGAATTGGAACCCCAGAACCCGCATAAAGGTATAAGGAGAAAATCTCCACAAAGTTATCCCTTGACCTGGGCATTGTGCTGTGGCATATACATCATGAATACCTAATCCTTTTTTAAAATAGAACAGGGCAAAGTCTGGCTGTGGTGGCCCACACCTTCAATCCCAGCACTCGGGAGGTAGAGACAAACAAATCTCTCTGAGTTTAAAGTCAGGCCAGTCAACATAGTGACTTCCAGAACTACATAGAGACCCTTGCCTCAAAACAACAACAAGCCGGGCAGTGGTGGCGCACACCTTTAATTCCAGCACTTGGGAGGCAGAGCCAGGCGGATCTCTGTGAGTTAAAGGACAGCCTGGTCTACAGAGTGAGTTCCAGGACAGGCACCAAAGCTACACAGAGAAACCCTGTCTCGGGGGAAAAAAAAACAAAAACAAAAACAAAAACCAACAACACAAGTTGGAGCAAGGCAGTGAGATGGCTCATGGGTAATACCAAGCCTGACACCCTGAGTTCAATCCTGGAACCTGAACAATGGAAGGAACGAACCAATGGACTTGCTTGTTGTCCTCTGACCTCCACAGGCAGCCTTTGGTGACATGCACACTCACACCCACACACATACACAAAGTAAATCAATTTCAAAGTTCTTTCAAAAAGAAAATAGCCATGAGGTGGTGGCACATGCCTTTGATCCTAGCACTCAGGAAAGCAGAGATTCAAGGACAGCACAGAGAAATCCTGTCGCAAAAGAAAGAAAAGAATCCTTGTCTCAAAAAAAAAAAAATTGGATTATGCCGTTTAAGAGCTTAAACTCTGAACTAATAATAGCTGGGTTTTGTGAAGCACTATGTACATCACACCACAATTGGTACTGAGCACACCTTTTTTTTTTTTTTTCTTTTTTTTTGGTAGTTTTTTGAGACAGGGTTTCTCTGTGTACTTCTGGCTGTCCTGGAACTCAATCTGTAGCCCAGGCTCAGCGATCCACTTGCCTCTGCCTCCCAAGGGCTGGGATTAAAGGCAAAGCACATCTATGTCATTGCAGATAAGAAAAAGGAATCATGGACAAAATGGAAAAGCAATCTGAGGTAAAATAACTGACAGGGAGTAGAGTCTGGCTATGTGTATGAGTGTTTTGATATCCCATGTATGTCTGTGCACATGGGTACCTAGTGCCTATGAAGGTAAGAAGAAGGTGTCCCCTGGAACTGGAGTTACAGATGATTGTGAGCTGCCATAGGGGTGCTGGGAGTCAAACCCAGGTCCTCTGCAAGGACTAGAGCCCTTAACTGCTAAGCCATATCTCCAACCCAGGTTGAGGTGTGTGTATGTGTTTGTTTTAAACCAAGACCTTATACCTTGAAGTAAGCTTCCCTCTTTTCAAGTACATTGTGTTGTTTGTTGATAGTGCAACAGAGCCATAAAAATGTATAGGAAGCTAGGCAGTGGTGGCAAATGCCTTGAATCCCACCATTTTGGAGGCAGAGGCAGGCCTGATCTACAGAGTGAGTTCCAGGACAGTCAAAGATACATAGAGAAACCCTGGCTTGAAAAAAAAAAAAAGCTCGTGATTGATGGTGGTGCACGCCTTTAATGCCAGCACTCGGAAGACAGAGCCAGGTGGATCTCAATGAGTTCGAAGCCAGCCTGGTCTACAGAGCAAGATCCAGAACAAGCACCAAAACTGTACAGAGAAACCCTGTCTCGAGGAAAAAAAAAAGTTCAAGATCATGCTCAGCTACCTAGCATTCCAAAACACAGCTAACAGGAGAATGAGGAGACACTATCTTTTAAAGCTATTTTGAGGGCCTGTGAAATGGCTCATTGGGTGGGTAATGGCACTCTGAGCAAAGCTTAATGAACCTCAGAACCCACATGAAAGTAGAGAATTAATTCCTGAAAGCTATGAGATCCTCTCACCTCTCCATAATACACAAAACTAAAAATAAATAGTTTTGTTTTGAGACAAGGACTTGCTATGTGGCCTAGATTGGCCTGAAACATGATCTTGCCCAGGCTGGTCTTGGAACCAATGTTAATATTACCCCAGCCTCTCCAGGGCTGGGATTACATCTCTCCAATCCTCCAAGGGTATTTAAAATGAAAACTGGGGTTGGTGATATTGCTCAGTAGTATAGTGTTTGCCAAGCATGAATGGTGCCCTGGGTTTGATCCATAGTGATATAAATAAATGAATAATTAAATAAATCCTCCTAGGCTGGGGAGATGACTCGGTGGGTACAGTGCTTGCCATACAAGTGTGAAGACTTAAGTTCAAATCTACAGAACCCATGTAAACTCAACTTGCAGGAGCACACAGCATCTGTGAGCCCAGTGCTCCTTTGGTGAGCAGCACCGATAAGACCTAGGGAGATGGCTTAGTGGATAAAGGTACTTGTCACACAAGCCTGATGACTTTCGTCCATCACTGGAACCCACATAAAGGTAGAAGGAGAAGAAACCCCACATTTAGTTTTCTAACCTCCACAGTGTGCTATGGCATATGCAACCTCCAACATCATATATGCATACCACAATAAATAGTTTTTGAAAATTCAAAAAGGCTGCCTTCCAGATGCTGTCCTGGATCTGTCAGTACTGCAGTCACAGCTGCTGGGCTGTGTCTGTGACATTGGGGCAAAAAGCAAGTGTCCCTTCCTACAATCAGTGTTCGGAAGCCAGTAAGCACTAAGAATGGGTTATAGCCTGACATTTCACACGGGGGCAGGGGTAGGCCAGGCATGGTGTCACATGTCTTTAATTCCAGCACCAGGGAGGCAAAAGATGTATCACATCCTACTCAGCTTGGGTTCTGGAACCCCGACTAGGGGCAGGGAAGGAATGAAGAAAAGATAGACACACAGATTTAGGTACAAGAGAGCGGGATGAGGCTGGGCTCTGGAAAGTGCAGCTTATGTACTAGGCACAGCACAGAGGATGGGTTGGCCAGGTTTGGTAGAAAGTCTCTGTAGGCAGGCAGTCTGAGGCAGCAAACATCCGGGAGAAGCTGCAGTTGCTAGTCCTTGCACACACTGGTCACTGTTTGTAAACTCTCACACTTGGACCCTTGAGGAAGCTCGGCTGTTCCTCTTGAGCTTCACCCAGGTAAGGCTTTGACACTCCATGAGGCTGAAGCCTTCAAATCCTTGGCATGGCCTTGCCCATGTCAATAATGCACATTTACTCAGGAATTCTTCCATTCCCTACACAGGCAGGCCCCTCTTAAGTTCAAAGTCAGCCTAGTCTACATTGAGGGTTTTAGGCCAGCCAATGATATATAAGGATACCCTGTCTCAAAAACAACAAAAGGAATGTAGCTTGATGATAAGGCACTTAAATACCTTGACTGGAACGCTGGGTTTAACCTCTGGTACTGAAAATAAAGGGTGGGGAGGTGGAGGAAAGTGTCAGGTGTGATGATGTCCCTATAGCATTTTGGTCAACTACTCTGAAGGGTAAGAGAGGAATCTCACAAGTTCCAAACCATCATAGGGACACAACCCAGACCTCATTTCTTAGATTCTGGTAGTGTAGCTCAGTAATGAAGTGTATGCTGAAGGCCACCAAAAATAAATAAAAAACTGGAAATTTTCTTTCTTTTTTTTGAGACAGGGTTTCTCTGTGCATCTTTGGCACCTGTTCTGGAACTTGCTCTACAGATGAGGCTATGGTGATACTTGGTGCTCTAACAAGTAAAGCTTTCCTGGAGATCAGAATGTGGAGCTGCCCACTAGAGGCTAGGCAGTGGTGGCACACACCTTTAATCCCAGCACTTGGGATCTCATGCTTTGATCCCTGTGGGGGACCAGTCCCCACACTTATTTACCCGAGGAACTCTTGAGGATTGAGGGATAAGAGACTTAGTTAGAAATAGAGAATTGAGAGAAAACACTGGATAGACTCAGGTGAGCTGGATCTTTATCCACTGACCCAGAACAATGCCAAGGGGTGGAGCAAAAGACCTCCCCCTTGCTAGTTAGACCCTTACAAACCACCTGGTACCCAGGCCCGTGGTCCAGTCAACCTCCTATGCAGTCCTGCTGGGTACAGCCACTAGGAAACCTAGTGGGCTCCAACAGATCCCAGTATTTGAGAAGCACACACCTAAAATCCCAGCATTTGGGAGGAGGAAACAAGAAGTGATATGGCTGGGCAGAGAGAGGAAATGATAAGGTGGGATGAGACAGCCTTTTCAGTCTGTGGATTCTTAGGGGTAAGAAGTCTTTCTAGAGGCTGGCTACTCTGGTTCTCTGATCTTTCAGCTTTCATCCCCTAATATCTGATTTTTTTGTTTTGTTTTGTTTTTTGAGACAAGGTTTCTCTGTGTAGCTTTAGAGCCTTTCCTGGAACTCACTCTGTAGCCCAGGCTGGCCTCGAACTCACAGAAATCTACTTGCTTCTGCCTCCTGAGTGCTGGGATTAAAGGCATGCACCACCACCGCCTGGCTCATCCCCTAATATCTGACTCCGGGTTTTTATTATTAAGACCAATTTGGAATTCGAGATACCCCAGGCTGACTTCAAACTCACAGAAATCCACCTGTCTCTGCTTCCCAAGTGCTGGGATCAAAGGCATGCGCCATCACCACCTGGCTGGAAAAATCTCTTAAGGTGGCATTCCCAACACTTTTTAAAAAAAAAAAATGTCCGTGTGTGTGTGTGTGTGTGTGTGTGTGTGTGTGTGTGTGTGTGTACATAGTATGGATACCCTAGGAGAGGGTGTCAGAACCCCTGTACTGGACTTGGAGTTACAGGAGCCTGAAACACTTGACTTAGGTGCTGGGACTAGAACTAGGTCCTCTGCAAGTGCAGAATCTGCTCCTAACTCTGACAATCTCTCCAGCCCCCACTTCTGGTTTTTTTTTTTTTTTTCAATGTTTTGAGCAGGGTCTCACTGTGTAGCCTGATTATTTACAGAGATCTGCCTTCCTCTGCCTCCCAAGTACTGGAGTTAAAAGAGGGAGACACAAGCCGGGCGTTGGTGGCGCACGCCTTTAATCCCAGCACTCAGGAGGCAGAGCCAGGCGGATCTCTGTGAGTTCGAGGCCAGCCTGGGCTACCAAGTGAGTTCCAGGAAAGGCGCAAAGCTACACAGAGAAACCCTGTCTCGAAAAACCAAAAAAAAAAAAAAGAGGGAGACACTAGGCCTGACTTGTTTTTGTTTTTTGAGGTAGGGTGTCTCTGTGTAGCCCTTGCTATCCTGGAGCTTCCTATGGAGACCAGACTAGACTCAAACCCAGAGATCCACCTACCTCTGTCAACCCTGATGCCTAGGATTAAAGGTGTATGTTACCACCATCTTACTTTTGGTATTCTTTTTTTTTTTTGTTTTTGTTTTTGTTTTTGTTTTGTTTTTCGAGACAGGGTTTCTCTGTGTAGCTTTGCGCCTTTCCTGGAACTCACTTGGTAGCCCAGGCTGGCCTGGAACTCACAGAGATCCACCTGCCTCTGCCTCCCGAGTGCTGGGATTAAAGGCGTGCGCCACCACTGCCCGGCTACTTTTGGTATTCTTAAAATTACATTTATTTGTATAAGTGTGGGTGGGCACACCATAGCATGTATGTAAAGGTCAAAGGACAACTTTCCCAATTTGGTCCTTTCTTTCTACTAGGGTGGCTCTGGTGATTATCTTGCTGGCCCACTTTAATATTTTTTTTTTACATTTATTTATTTTTAGCTATGTGTATGGGTATTTTGTCTGCTTTTATATCTGTGTACTATGTACAGGCAGTACCGATGGAGGCAGAAGAGGGCATGAGATTCCTTAGAACTGGAGCTACGGAGGGTTGTTAGCTTCAGTGTGGACACCAGGAATTGAACTTGGGTCTTCCAGAAGAGCAAGTGCTCTTAACTGCTGAGCCATCTCTCCAGTACTCTCTTCCTGTTGTTTGTTGAGACACTGTCTCTCACTGTAGCCTAGGCTGGCCTCAAACTTGTAGCATAGGGCTGAAACACTACCACACTCTGAAATTTTCATCTCTTTTCTCTAAAAGCCTACACATTCATTCCACCCGATGGTCACAGTGAGCTATTGTAGTCTTAGGATTTACTTGTCAACCTGTTCCAATGTTCTCGTCACTTAGCAGTAGGCACACCTTTTCTTGAATCTTTGGAGCACTTCACACCTTTTTTCTAGTATTTATCACTTTCCTTTGGCTTCACACTTTGTCGATTTTCTACTAGACACTAAGCCTCCTGAGGCCAGGGTTCTCATAGTCTGGATACCTGCCTGTAAATAACAACCTCTCAAAAAACAAAACAAAACAAAACAAAACCAACAAAACAAAACAAAACAAAACACCACAGGGCTTTGTCTTTTAAGAATGTAGTCTTGCCGGGCGGTGGTGGCGCACGCCTTTAATCCCAGCACTCGGGAGGCAGAGGCAGGCGGATCTCTGTGAGTTCCAGGCCAGCCTGGTCTCCAAAGCGAGTTCCAGGAAAGGCGCAAAGCTACACAGAGAAACCCTGTCTCGAAAAACCAAAAAAAAAAGTAGTCTCCTGTAGCTCAAACTCCTCTAACTATGTAGCTGAGGCTGGCCTTGAACATCTTGTTTCTACTTCCTAAGTGTTGCAGTTACAGGTTTGTACCTAACGTGGGGCTGTGTGTTGGGGGACATTTGTTTGTATTCATTGCTCGGGGACCACCAATAGAGTACAATCTCGGTTTGAAGGGCAGAGTCTGCTTTCAGCTGGCCAGAGTGGATCATGGAGTTTCCCTGGTGGAGGGAGACAGAAGGACACACAGACGAGAAAAAGGAGGCTCTGAGGGGATGTTTGGATTCTTCAATCTGGGTAGTGGGGAGAGGCAGGTGTTTGTGTTTCCATTGCTCCATGGATCTCTCAGGTTTATTCTCTAATATTACTCCTGAGTTTTATTATTTAATAAAATGAAAAAAGAAATCTGGCATCCAACATGTGGTGACATCATGCTGGGGCTTTTAAAGCTGCCACTTCACCTTGTGACCATTTGCTACCACAGGTCATCAGCTCTTCATGCCAAGGAATTTTCCTGTTGTGATCTGCACAGCCACCCACCAGCTCTGAAACCACCTGAGTCAGCCACTCATCGCTGGCCCTATAATTCTGTCGGTGTGGTGCCCTCCTATGCCACATCCTAGCCAAGCAGGCTTCTCCTGCCCGATTTTCCCTGGTACCACTCCCCTGTGTAGCTGGTACAAGAACCCGGGTGGAGCAGAGCAAGCCCACTGCTCCTCTCCCAGGCCAGTCCTGTGTGGACAGCACAAACATCAGGGTTGCCGAGAAATAGTCTGGCTGCCTGGGCACCTCCCCCACAACTGCCACCGCCGCCGCCACTGCCATGGCCCCCGCTCAGGGCAAGTGCTTTTACTGCTGCTGCCATGGCCGCAAGCTGCCAGGGGGACCAGCCTTGCACCATTGGTGTCCACTGGTGTCCTCTGCCCAGCTGTGCTGAGCTGTGACAGCTAGCTGCTAGTAACGGGCTGGGCAGTTCTGTCCCACACTGCTGCGTCCCAACCGCATGGATTCCTCCTACTGGTTTTCTTACATTAGCTCTTCAGACAGCTCACACACACACTGCCACCCACACAGCACAAGAGCAGCCACAGTGGCCTCTTGTGCCTGCCTCTGTGCGGGCACAGTCAAACATTGTCACTGCAACTACTGACTGTGCACATATCCACCTATGCTGTCAGCATCAGCAGAGCTCGTAAGATACTTGGGAATTTTTAAATGGGAAATTAGGTTCACAAAAAAACAAAAAAAAGGAAAACCTTTTCATGGTAAGAATTAGAAATATCGGGGTTGGGGATTTAGGCAGTGGTAGAGTGCTTGCCTAGCAAGTGCAAGGCCCTAGGTTCGGTCCTCAGCTCCGGGGGAAAAAAAAGAATCAGAAATATCACAATGCAGGGAGTTAGAACCATGTTTGGATGGCTTGCCAATGGAAACAATAAATGAGGGGATAAACAATTAGCTGGGATTGACATAAAGTCAATCATAAGTATTATCAGTTTGCTAATTTATATATATATATATATATATATTTTGTTTTTTCGAGACAGGGTTTCTCTGTGTAGCTTTGTGCCTTTCCTGGAACTCACTTGGTAGCCCAGGCTGGCCTGGAACTCACAGAGATCCACCTGCCTCTGCCTCCCGAGTGCTGGGATTAAAGGCGTGCGCTGCCGCCGCCGCCGCCGCCGCCGCCGCCACCACCACCACCACCCGGCTTTATATTTTATTTTTTAAAAAGTGGTTTGGGGGCTAGAGAGATGGCGCAGTGGTTAAGAGCACTAGTTGCTCTTCCAGAGGTCCTGAGTTCAATTCCCAGCAATCACATGGTGGTTCAGAACCATTTACAATGGGATCTGATGTCCTCTTCTGTCATGAAGATGTACAGGAAGACAGAACACTCACACACATAAATACATAAATCTTTAAAAAAAAAGTGGTTTGGTAACTGTAACAAATATGGTAATTTGACTGATACAAGCCTTAGAAAGACTTACTATTGATAAGATACAAGTCCCAGGAAGATTTACTAATGAAAATAAGAAAAATCTGACTGATAAGATACAAGCCTTAGAAAGACTTAATATTGATAAGATACAAGCCTTAGAAAGACCTACTAATGAAAATGAGAAAAATATTCACACAGAGGAATTCAGATCACAACCTACCTCACCAGTGCATGATTAAAATAAGAGAGCAGCCCAACATTATTAGAACCAACCTTAATTTATCCAGTTACCACACAAAAATGAACACTAGATGACAAGTATCCCAAAGGCTATGCAGAAACTAACTGGAATCCTGTCAAAATGTTAGATTTGAGATTTAAGGAAGCAACAGTTTTGTATGGTATGCATTTACCTTTTGTGAAGGAGATGTTAAATTCAAGGGCCACTCAATTATTCCACAAGACTGGAAATACTTAGTTATAGCAATATGGGAAGCTGGTCCTCAGTTACAATGGAAAACATGGTGGAAAGAGGAACCTAGGGTCATAGAACAACGAAGTAGGGCTAGAGGTATCAAAATTTCCAAAGACCAGCTTCTTAGTGATGGTCAGTATGCTGATTTTCAAAGACAGACTCCATCTGATGATCACACATTGACTCTTTGCTGTACAGCAGCTTTGAATGCTTGGGACAGGGTTGAAGAATCAGGAAAGAAGACTGAGTCATTTACTAAAATTATACAAGGCCCAAAAGAAGCCTTCACTGAATTTTTATAAAGACTGATTTCAGCTGTAAATAGAATGATATCAGATCCAGAAGTTAGACAAATATTAATTGAATCTTTGGCTTTTGAAAGTGCTAATTCAGGGGAGCTGGAGAGATGGCTCGGTGGTTAAGAACATCTGGCTGCTCTTCCAGAGGTCCTGAGTTCAATTCCCGGCAACCACATGGTGGCTCACAACCATCTGTAACGAGATCTGGCACCCTCTTCTGGTCTGCAGGCATACATGCAGACAGAACACTGTATACATAATAAATAAATTAAATCTAAAAAAAAAAAAAAAGAAAGAGAAAAGAAACTGCTAATTCAGACTGCAAATGTAATTAATGAATACCACAAATGTAATTAATATCATGAGTGTAATTAATGAATATCATGAGTGTAAATAATATCTTGAATGTAATTCATGCCACTGAATTGTGAACTTACAAATGGTTACAATTGCAAATATTACGTTCATTTAAAAAAATAAGGTGGAATGTAATCATCATACATTACATGTGTGTATAAAATTGAAGACAGCGATGTTCTAAAATAGAAAGTGGTGATGGTGTTATGGGCCTATGAGGATGCTGGACTAAAGTCTATCAAATTGTGCAAACAGGCAAACTGTATACTATGTGAATTACTTGTCAATAAAGATTTTATAAAACATAAAAAGGGAAATTCTAATTCAGAATTCAAGAGGGCAATCAGGCCTTTAAAGGCAAGATCAGCACCCACAGATGAACAGATCCAAAATACAGTCAATGCTGGATCTCACACTCATGATAATACTTGTATAGAAGAGGTGATTTCCATAAACTTTAATAAAAATCAAAAGGTCAGATGTTTTAATTGTGGTAAACAAAGTCATCTAAAGAGAAACCGTAGGCAAGGCTTTCCTAAAAACGATGTTTTTTTTTTCTAGAGATAATCCAAACAGAAGGCCCTACTCTTGTGGAGTATGCAGAAGGTGCAGCAAAGGCTGACACTGGACTAATGAATGCAGATCAATAAAGGACAGGCAAGGTAACCCTTTGCCATCAGGAAATGCCTTAGGAAGCCTCTTTACAGGCCCCAATGTGAAATATGGTTCAATCACTCACTGTCAGCATGGGGGAAACTCCTCCACAGAGCAATTAAAGGACCTAATGCCAGCAGGGCATTGTTGGTGCATGCCTTCAATCCCAGCACTCAGGAGGTGGAGGCAGGCAGATCTCTATGAGTTTGAGGCCAGCCTGGTCTACAGAGCAGGTTCCAGGACAGCCAGGATTGTTATACAGAGAAAAAAAGAAAGGGACCTAATGCCAGCTTCAGTAGATAAAACAAAATTTTCAGGAGAGATCATTAAAAAAAAAAAAAACTATTCTGGTACACTACTATAAATGATCAAAGACTAAAGCTAAAAATATGGATAAATGACATTGTAATTGAAGGTTTGGTTGACTCAGGTATGGATGTAACAATAATTTAACCAAGCTACTGGCCTCCAAATTGGCCTCTTCAGGAGGTAAATGTGCAGCTTTCTGGGATTGGAACTTTATCTCAGGTAAAAGAAAATGTAAGGATAGCCGGGCGGTGGTGGCGCACAACTTTAATCCCAGCACTCAGGAGGCAGAGCCAGGCGGACCTCTGTGAGTTCGAGGCCAGCCTGGGCTACCAAGTGAGTTCCAGGAAAGGCACAAAGCTACACAGAGAAATCCTGTCTCAAAAAACCAAAAAAAAAAAAAAAAATGTAAGGATAGATAAAATGTGTATGGCAGATAGGAAAATTAAATCCATATGGGTATAACATAGCAAGAATTTATGGGGATGTGATTTGTTGCAGCAATACAAAACACAGATTAACACTCCTCTAGTCTCAGAAACAAACCATAAAATAAAGAATGGTTCTGAGAGCAATATTAAACGGTATTATCAAGAATAGTCACAGACTGTTTAGGTTGTACATAAGAAGGGCACAACAGCTGGTGATCTTTCAAAGGTACCACAGCCCAACTATTGAAATGGTTAACCAACAAAGCTGTCTGTGTGGGACAAAGACCTTTGACGTCAGAAAAATTACAGATACTAGAACAGTTGATACAGGAGCAGCTAAATTCTTAACATATTGAAGAATCTACCAGTCTTTGGAATTCTCCGATATTTGTCATGAAAAAGAAATTTGGAAAATGGAGAGTGTTAACAGATTTAAGAGCCATAAATAAGGTGATTTAGCCAATGGGCCCTTTACAGCCTGGGAATTCCCTTGCCTTCTTTATTAACTAAAGGATGGTCTATTACAGTGATTGATTTTAAAAGACTACTTTTGGCGGGTGGTGGTGATGCATGCTTTTAATCCCAGCATTTGGGAGGCAGAGCCAGGTAAATCTCTGTGAGTTCGAGGCCAGCCTGGTCTGCAGGGTGAGTTACAGGACAGGCTCTAAAGCTACACAGAGAAACCCTGTCTTGAAAAAAAAAAACTACTTTTTTACTATACCTTTGCAAGAACAGGATAGAGAAAAATTTGCCTTCATGGTGCCTATTTGTAATCTCCAGCCTGTTAAAAGGTATCAGTTTAAAGTTCTTCCACAAGGGATGCTAAACAGTCCCATCCCATGTCAATATTTTGTACAACAGCCATTGGAAAAAGTTCATAAAGTTTTCTCAATCTATAATTTGCCATTATATGGATGATATCTTACTACCTGATTCAGACTCAGATAGTTTAGAAAAAAATATTTGAAGAGGTAAAGAAATGTTTGCCTTCTTGGGGATTTCAAATTGCTCCTGAAAAGATATAGAGGGGAGATTAGATCAATTACCTAGGACATAAGATAGGTTTACAAACGATTCAACCACAGAAAGTACAAATCAGGAGAGATCAATTATGAACTCATAATGATTTTCAAAAATTGCTAGGAGATATTAACTCACTGTGGCCCATAGTTAGATTGAAAACTCAAGAACTAAGCAATTTTATTTCAAACCTTACAAGGTAATAAGGACTTTAATAGTCCAAGAAAATCACCAGCTGAGGCTGAGAGAGAATTGGCTTTGAAAGAAGAGAAACTACAAGATGCACATGTGGATCATCTGGTTATACCTACTAAACATTCTCTTACAGGAATTCTTTTTTTTTTTTTTAAAGATTTATTTATTTATTATGGATGCAGTGTTCTGTCTGCATATATGCTTGCAGGCCAGAAGAGGGCATCAGATCTCATTACAGATGGTTGTAAGCCACCATGTGGTTGCTGGGAATTGAACTCAGGACCTCTGGAAGAACAGCCAGTGCTCTTAACCGCTGAGCCATCTCTCCAGCCCTCTTACAGGAATTCTTATGAAGAGAAAAGATAATGTTTTAGAATAGATATTTTGGCCACATAAACAGAGTAAAAAATTAAAGTCTCCCCCCCAAAAAAAATATTAAAGACCCATGTAGAAAAGATTTCTGAATTGATTCTGAAAGGAAAATTGACATTTTGTCAACTAACAGGAATAGACTCAGCAGAAATTTTACTAATGCTGAAATTCCCTCATTATGGGCAGAAAATGAACATTGGCAAAGAGATGGCAATAATTTGGGAGAGATTAACAACAAATATTCCAAAAGCAAGAGACTTCAGACTATAAAAACAACTAATTGGATTCTTCCTCATATTGTGCAAGGAACACCAGTTTCTGGAGTCCCTACATTCTATACTGATGGAAATAAATCAGAGAAGGCAGGTTCTAAGTCAGGAAAAATAAGTAAAGTGGCTCAAAACCCATATGATTCCTTTCAAAAGTTAGAATTATATGCTATTCTCATAGTATTATTAGATTTTTCAGAACTTCTTACTATAGTTACTGACTTCCAATATGCAGAAAAAGTTGCTTTACAGATTGAAACCACTGAACTTATTCCAGATGGTTCAGAATTAACTTTGCTACTTATTCAATTACAAGAAATAATCAGAAATAGAAATTATCCTTTGTATATAACACATATCTGATTGCAGACCCTCTAGCACAAGGTAGTATAAAAACTGATCAGCTATTGGTAGGAAATGTGTTCAGAAGCCTCTGAGTTTCATAAGAAACACCATGTTAACAGCATAGGTTTGAAGAAAGATTGTTTTATCTATCATATGGCAACAAGATAAAAAAAATTATAAAGAAATGTCCTACTTGTTCTTTGTGTAACTAAACTTCACTACTTGCAGGAAGTAACCCAAAGGGTACTCAAAGAAATTAAATTTGGCAAATGGATGTGGTTCATTTTGTGGAATTTGGAAAATTAAAATATGTATACCACACCACAGATACATATTCAGGATTTCAATGGGAATTGCTTCAAGTTCTGAAGTCCTGAAAAGGCTGATTCTGTAATTACACATTTATTAGAAGTTATGAGGGCTGGAGAGATGGCTCAGCAGTTAAGAGCACTGGCTGCTCTTCCAGAGGTCTTGAGTTCAATTTCCAGCAACCACATGGTGGCTTACAACCATCTATAGTGGGATCTGAGGCCCTCTTCTGGCATAAAGGTGTTCATGCAGATAGAGCACTCATATACATAAATCTTTAAAAAGAAAAAAGAAATCTTAAAAAAAAAAGAAGTTATGAACATCATAGTGATACCTGTATAAATTAAGACAGACACTGCTCCAGCATATGTCTCTAGTAAAGTGAAACAGATTTTCCATATTACAATATAAAGCATATTACAGGTATACCACACAATCCTACGGGACATGCAATTACAGAATGAGCTAATTGCACTTTACAAGATATGCTTAATAAACAGAAAGAGGTAATAAAGACCCCCAGAGATAGATTACACAATGCTTTATAAACTCTAAATTTTTAAATGCTAATGAGAAAGGAACAACAGCTGTGGAGAGACATTGGATAACGAAAAAAGCTGCTGAATTGAATCACTGTGTATACTTCAAAGGTGTGTTGACTTCATAATGGAAACCAAGATATGTTATGCTGGGGAAAAGGTTTGACTTTTGTTTCCATAGGAAAAGAAAAGCTATGAATAACATCAAAATCGATAAAGATTAGATTTGAACAGGAAAGACCATGTGATTAGGAGAGGTATGCCAAAAGGGGAAACTCCCCAAAGTTAAGGTTGGGGCAGGTTATGTTTTTGTCTTTCCACGAGAATAAAAGCATCCAACTAAGATATCTGAAGATCACCAGACAAATGAGACATTTGAAGAAGGACGAATTATCCAGAGAATATGACCCAAGAAAAGGAGCAAACTGGCTTAATGGTATAGCACACTTCCAATAGGACAATATCTCATAAATCTTCCCCAATGTTTGTCTCTCCTGTTCTCTACAGAAATATAGGGCAAATGGTGTTTTGTAGTCCCAATTTAATTAAAAGTTAAAGTTGGCTATGGAGTTGGAGAGTGGCTCTCTCCTTCTCTAAACCCAAGAATGCTTGTTAAAGGAAAATTCAAAATTTCTTTCTCATGTTAGAAGAGCCACATAGTATTGGACAGAAGAAAAACCAAAATTAAGGGACTATTCTATTACCACTAATCTCAAAATCCTTTGGTTTTATTTAGACTCTTTAAAGCTTTTAAGGTATAAATATTATCTCAAAAATTATAAGATTTATACATACATACATATATATTTAAATCTTCTGTCTTGATATTAGTAGTCATAAAGAGTACTAACTGATTCTAGAAATATGCTTCATCTAGCTTCTGTATGTGATTTCAGGCTTGAGTCTGAAGCAGGTACCTAGGGACTAAGTTTGTGTACCCCAGAGTCTATTTAATAGACTGTCTTTAACCTCTCCAATATCTGTTACATATGACATTTAAAACGTTCCTTCGGTGAACCATCATCATTCCTTCAAACAGTGATGTTTGAAACCTCCAAAAGGATATTGGGGACCCACAATGATGAATCCACCTGGATTGTGGTAATGCCACCAAGCTGACAAACACCACCCAAAGGTCAACTTTAAACTACAAACTGATTAGGACTTCTTCAAAGCAGTTAGCTATGATGGTCCATTAAGGACTTCAGATAAGCCTTGCACTCTCCCATCACATGGAAAATGAACAACAGCTAGCTCTCCTAGAACTAGATCTTTATCTTGATCTTTTTTTCAGGGTCCCCTAAAGATGCTCTCACCCCCAGACTACAGGAAGTAATTTTAAGAATACGACACCCACATTCCCAAGAGGTGGGGTGGGTGGTTTTTGGTCGTTAGATGGATGTTTGTCATTGTTTAGGGGGGTTGGGACACAAGTTGTTATTGGTCATGGTTGGGGAAGAAACTAAGCAAGGGAGGTTTGAGTCAAGGATCTCTTTCTGAAAAGGAAAAAAGTGAGATATAGGAATGATAGGATAAAAGGATAGATTATGGAAGCTACTTTAAACTAAAAAGTAACTATTAATGTCAAATATTTTACATTGGTATGGGTTTTTGTACATTGATACAAAGTTATTTTTGTTAGAACATACTCTAAGTTCCTACTCTTTTTTTTTTTTTTTTTTTGGTTTTTCGAGACAGGGTTTCTCTGTGTAGCTTTGCGCCTTTCCTGGAACTCACTTGGTAGCCCAGGCTGGCCTCGAACTCACAGAGATCCGTCTGGCTCTGCCTCCCGAGTGCTGGGATTAAAGGCGTGCGCCACCACCGCCCGGCTAAGTTCCTACTCTTAAGATATTTTTATATATTGATACAAATTTAAGGCTATTGTTATACTGTAGTAAATGTTTCTATTTCTTGTTTAAGGAATTACACCTATGCAGCCTCATGTAAAAATGCAATGTACTCTCTCTGTTCCCTCTTTGCTCCCTGCTCTCTAGTAAAGCTCTCTGTAACTCTGGAAGTCGTGGCCGTGGCTCATGACTTTTCCACTGGTAATCAGTGCCGCCAGCAGCACCATTCATCCTATCATCCTGTGCCGTGACTCTGACAGGAAATTCCGTGCACTCTGTGTCCAGGGCTGAGCATTCGGAAGCCTATACCAAGGACCTGTGACTGCCCTGCCTGCTATGCTTATTTCACACCACCGCTGCGCCATCACGGTACCATGTCAGAACTGTGCTCACATGACAGCCTCGTCTCCCCAAGATTGCTCCAGAAACCAGCTTAAATCCATCTGGACAGGTCAGACCTACTTCAGGCTTCTTCTGTCTCACCAGCATCCTGTCAGACACAAAAGTGGCCAGAGTGCCAAGCCAATAGCGATGGGTGGCTCAGGACAGCCTGTCTACCTCAAAAAAACAAACAAACAAACAAACAAACAAACAAAAACCCTTCCATACCCCCCCAAGAGCCAACTGACACCCACCAACTCAGCTGGAAGCAGTTTTTCTCTGGGAGAAATGATGCCCCTACAGGAATTCACTCGCTTTTTATAATAAGCAAAAGTCTAGAATGTTAGGATCCTGCCTGTGGTGGTACTGTATTCCCCAAAATATTGTGCACCCTAATAAACTTATCTGGGGTCAGAGAACAGAACAGCCACTAGATATAGAGGCCAGAAAATGGTGGCACTCACACCTTTAATCCTAGTCTTCTGGAGGCAGAGATCCATCTGCATCTCTGAGTTCTAAGCCACACTGGAAACAGCCAGGCATGGTGACTCACGTCTTTAATCCCAGGAAGTGATGGCAGAAAGCAGAAAGGTATATAAGGCGTGAGGACCAGGAACTATAGCAGGTTAAGCTTTCAGGCTTTTGAGAAGCAGTTCAGCTGAGACCCATTTGGATGAGGACTCAGAGGCTTCCAGTCTGAGAAAACAGGATCGGCTAAGGAACTGGCGAGGTAAGGTGGCTGTGGCTTGTTCTGTTTCTCTGATCTTCCAGCATTCACCCCAATATCTGGCTCTGGGTTTGTTTTTATTAATAGGAACTGTTAAGATCCCTGCTATACCTGCCCTCACTCCTAGGGGTCTTGCGTCTTACGTCATTAGGGGTTGCTGGCGACTACGTACCCACCTCATGGTCACGCAATCTGCGCCTTAAAAAGCCAGACGCGGACCCCCCACCCTCTCTCTCTGTTCCCTGTTCCGCTCTGCTCCCGCCATCTCTCCCTCCCCCCAGGCCTGGCTCTCCTCCCTCCTATCCCCTCCTTCCTTCTAATAAAGCTCTCTGTAACTCTGGTAAAAAATAAATAAATAAACAAATAAACAAACAAAAATAAAAACGCAATGTAAAGTTCTAGTCCTTGAAAGCTATTAAGTATAATAAATAAATACAGGTTAGTAGTTAGTCATTTATAAATTTATATATCAAACTTGTAGTCATTTTAGGTATATTTTCAAGGACAATCAGAGACATATTTTTAATAAATAGATGGTCTTCAAACACATAAAAGACTTAGAGAATATGGCATTTTAATGTTTTATAACAAAAGGCTTTTCATCACAGTGAGACATGTCTGTTCTCAGCAGCACCAATTTACTCCAAAACCAGATGATAGGCATCAAAAATCCTCCATAAGGAGTTTGCTTTCATTTGTAGCAAAGTCAGCCACTGGGCAAAGAAACTGCTGACAATATGCTGTCCAAACTGGACAAGTAGGACACAAATAAGGCAACTGCTGAACTTTGCCAAGAAGAGGTGAACAGTACCTCAAAATTCCTGCTTCACAGAAAAGTCTGTCATATATTTTAGGCCTATAGGCTGAAGATGGATGCCCCAACGATGCAGAGGAACCTTGGGTGACTGTCCAGACAGCCAGCAATCTCTGTCATTTCTATAGTTTTTGAAGTTGTTTGCTCTGTTCTTCCTGTTTACTCAGGTAATAGTATACCCTTCTCAGGTCTCTGATCGAGTTGAAGATTAATAGTTATAGTTACAGTTTTCCTTAGTCATAATAGACAGTAAATTAGGCACAAAACTCTGGACTCATCCAGGTATGATAAATAGTGAAATATTTTCTTTGAATTTGCCAAACACAAATGGACTTGACATTGTGAATGTATTTCTTACTTGATAATTGTTCTTATTGTATATAGTTTCATTTCGTTAGTTAGTACCTTTCCTTTCTATTAGACAATATCTGATAATTGTTATTATTGTTTATAGTTTAGACAAAAAAGGGGGAATGTTGGGGGAAGATTTTTTTGTGTGTTGATTGCTCCAGGACCACCAATAGAATCCAACCTCAGTTCAGAGGGCGGAGTCCACATTCAGTTGACCACAGTGGACCACAGAGTTTCCCTGGTAGACTCAGGAGATACAAGGATACAAGGAAGAGAACAAGGAGCTGAGATGCTTGGGCTCTTAGATCCGTGAAGTGGGGAGAGGCAGGTGTTCACAACTCTGTTGCTCCATGGATCTCCTAGGCTTATTCTCCAATATTTACTCCCAAGTTATATTATTTAATAAAATGAAAAAAGAAATAGCAATATCTGTGCAGGGAGTTTTATGTCTTTTGTTCCCAAGAAGTAATTCTTCGAATGAAAAAAATCATGTTTCCAACTCCTAGTCTTCTATGCAATGTTGAGAGAAAATAACAACCATATGCTTTTCCTTCCTTCCTTCTTTGAGAAAGGGTCTAACTATGCAGCTCTGACTGGCCTGGAACTATTCAGATCAGATATCCACCTGCCTCTGCCTCTGGAGTGCGGAGATTAAAAGCCTGTACCACCATGCCATTCTTGCTATGTAATCCAGGTTAGCTGACAACTCACAATCCACCTGCCCCAGCTTCTGGAATAGCTGAAGTCACTGGTGACATGGCATCCATCTAATAACATATTTAAATGGCTGCACAAATAGTATAGATTATTGGGCTGGAAATATGGCCCAGAGGTTATGAACACTGTCTTGATTTTTTGTTTGTTTGTTTGTTTCATTTTTTTGTCAATTCGACACAAGCTAGGGTCACCTGGGTAGAGAGAACCACAATTGAGAAACTGCCCCCACCAGATTGGCTTGTGGGCATTTTCTTGAATGATTGATGTGGGCGGGGTGGAGGTTGGGGGGGACTCCCCTGGGCAAGTTATGAGAAGTAAGCTAGTAAGCAATGGTGCAATGGTTTCTCCATGGGTTTTGCTTCAGTTCCTGGCATGACTTCAATCAGCGGCAGACTGTGACCTACAAGATGAAACAAACTTTCACCCCCAAGTTGCTTTTGGTTATAATATTTTATCACAGCAACAATAAAAAACTCAAGATAAGGGCGGATCCACAACAGTCTGTATGTAACTCCTGCTTCAAGGGATCTGAAGCCATGTTACCTTGTACAAACCCTACATACCCACAAGCATACACAGAATAGTTTGTTTTTTTAAATTACAAGCTATGGTACTAGTTTTCCAAATATCACAAAGGGTCACATTCTGAAATACTGTCTCCCAGCTGTGAACTATTGAGTTTCCTCTATTGAGGGCAGATTCCATGGAACACATGCTTCATTCTGCTCAGAGCATAAAAGGGCGCATCGCCTTTCCTCACTCCTGACAGGCGATGTGGCCTGGGCTCGCAGTCGGCCCTCACCCAAACCCCCATAAGCTAGCAGTAAGCGCTACCTTGTCCTTTGCCTGGTGTAGCTTTAAGTCTCTGTGAGGCAAAATCGCTCACCTCCCCTAAAAGTGCGGAAGACCAAGGGGGAGACCCAGGAGAGAAAAAGGTACAACACAGAGCTACCGCTGGGGATGGCGAGACGAACCACAGCCGGCCATCAGTTCCCAGCTCCCGCCGGCTCCCACGGAACAGGCCGCGCGCGTCCCCGGCCGCTCCGCCGGAAGTCCCGCCTGCGCCTGGGGCTACAGCCGCGCGCCCTCCGGCCAGTGCTCGGATACAGGCTCAGACTCGCCACCTCGCACCGTGAGCTCAGGAACACTACAGACAACCTAGGCAGCCGAACGCCTCGCGAGCCCCCCTGAGAAGCGGCATCCTTCACGGGAGGCAAGGCGAAAGGCGCAGGCCGAGTAGCGTCGGGGCCGCAGGCGGGACTTCCTCCCCGGGACCCGGAAGGGACTGCGCCGTCGCTGGTGGGAGTTGTAGTCCGGCCGTGGTTGGGGGGGCCCGCGGCTCATGCGCCGTGCACCGAGGCTTGTTTCACATCTGTAACAACAGGTGAATTGGGCTTTTTATTCTACCCTTTCGTGCCCCTTGAAGCAGCCTGCCACGGTCGGGGGTGGTCGGCGCGAGGAGGGGTCCCGGTTCCGGCCGGCGGCCTGGCGGAGAGTGGGAAAGAGGAGCTGGCGAGCCTGAAGAGCAGGCCGGGCATCCTAGGCCTGCCCGGGAAGCCGGCCCGGCCGAGCCGTGGACAGTCAGGCCTCGGCCTGCGGTTGCCATGGAGCCGGGGCGGGGCGGGGGCCAGACCGGTCTGCCGGGGCGGGCCTCGCTGCCAGGGGCTCCGCGGAGGCCGAGAGAGAGGCTGCTTTATTGGCGCGACGACGCCTTCGCCTCAGGGGATGCTCCGTTTTCCCTAGGCTGGGCCTGGAGGAAGTCTCCGGAGTGCCCCGAGACCTTTGTCTGCCCCTCCTCCCACTGTGCGGTCTGGACCGTTCCTCCAAAGGGAGGCCTGGTGCATTTTTTTTTGCCCTTTGGGTTGCCCCATTTTGCACCGACCTTGTCACTGGGGGAGGCTAAGGGGTGAGATGTTCTTTGTTTGCTGCTGGTGACTTGTCCCATTTTGCAGGGGAAGACCTAATGCATGTTGGGTCCTTTGTTTGCAGTGGAGTCCCAGGGGTCCTCAGAACCCTCAAGCCATGGGTATGGTGTCAACACGCTTTCTAGATAGCCCTTGTGTAAGCAGCTTTGGTCATTTAATTGCGGCTTTCCAATGCAGAGACTGTTCACCTTACAACCCCAGTTCATGGGTGTTTGCCATGCACTGTAGCAGGTAGACTGCAGCTGTCCAGTTGCAAGGTCTCAAGTTGTTTTGAATGCAGCCTACTGGCCAGAGTGAAATTATACATTATCTGATGGTTTCACTTGTGGTTTCTTGGAAGGCAGTGACCCCACTGCCATGTGCCGAATACCATGCTCAGAGTCTTGACATTTCCAGGAGGAAGACTCTTTCGTGACATATATTTGTTTTTTTTCGGGACAGGGTTTCTCTATGTAGTTTGGTGCCTATCCTGGATCTCGCTATGTAGACCAGGCTGGCCTCGAACTCACAGAGATACGACTGGCTCTGCCTCCCGAGTGCTGGGATCAAAGGCGTGCACCACCACCACCTGGCCTATAGTTGAGATTTATGATAGTGCTTTTAATTTGTGCATTTATATATTCTTTGCCAAAGTTTATATCTATGTAGGCCTTTCCCACCTGACCCCCAAAGACAGTAACTACCCAAGTATTTTAATTTATAAAGTTATAGTTCAAAGTTTTATCAGCTTTTGGACCCCACTTGTCCTCTCAAAAAGGAACCTGATACATTCATAATACAGGTTGATATGTAAGAAAAGTAGTGTAATATAGACGTGTAAAACCATGGGGTCAGAATTCTTAAATGCAGATTTACATTCTGTCTTGATGCTATGGGATCCTGGGTAAGATCTATAACTGTGTTTCAGTTTCCTTCTCCGGGAAACTTCACAGGGTAGTTGCAAGGATTATATGAAGTAAAGTCTATGGACATTCTTTGTAAACCGTGAAAACTTACTTGAGATTATCATCATTGTAATTTTCCCAGTCTGGAAGTGTCATTTTAGATAGATTAATATTATAGCCATTATGGGATTAGAAAAGTAAAAGGGGGTTGCTCTGGGCTTGGAGACAATTTTCTTTTTTTCTTTTCTTTTCAAGACAGGGTTTCTCTGTGTAGTTTTGGTGCCTGTCTTAGATCTCGATTTGTAGACTAGGCTGGCCTTGAACTCAGAGAGCCGCTTGGCTCTGCCTCCTGAGTGCTGGGATTAAAGGCCTGCGCCGCCACCGCCACCGCCGCTGCCGCCACCACCACCACCAGGTAGCATTTTCTTATAGATGCTATATGGGACAATTCACATTTGGTGGGTCTAGAACAGGTTAGAGGACCATTGTGTCAAAAACTTGTTAAAGTTAGTAAATTGATTTCTATGATGGGTACAGTTTTGCCTCCCATTGGGGACTGCCACTCCAGTGACCTGACATTGTAATTTCCAGGAGGAGGCCCAGCCTCGTGATGAGGAATAGCAAGGAAAGAATTCAGCTCCAGTTCGAAAGCCTACAAAATCTGAGCCCCTCACTGCTTTTATAAGGTAAGGTGACTTAGCCCCGCTTGTAGAGTGGTATGCATTTTGCTTAGCCACACTGTAAAGTGTGTGGCTAACTCCATTTATGGTCCTCTTAGGAGTATTGTTCATAATTTGTCATTATGGAGTCTATGTGCTGGCTCAGAGCCATCACAGTCTACTAAAAGTTGTGTTTCCTCACATAAGAAATTTTCACATACAAGAATTTTATGTACCTATAAATTATATTAGACTGAATCAAATGTTCTAAAAAATATCACCACATCACAAGGGAAGGACATTTATTTTAGATCTTTTTGAGATATTCTAGAACATTATAAAGTGAGATGTTTTAATATCTTGAATCTGATAATTTTTGAGATGAAGACAGAAAAGACCGTAAGATATGAAACTCATTTGGCAAAGAGAGAATCCAGAGACTTCTTAAAAGCAAAATTCATCTGGGCATGGTGAGTCATGTCTGTAATTCCAGCACTCTGGAGGCTAAGGTAGGAGGATTCCTTTGAGTTCAAACACAGTCTGAGCTACAGAGTGAGTTCTAGGCTAGTCTGGGCTATAAAGTGAAACTTGTGGAAAAAATCTCCAAAACCTGAAATTAAAACAAAAGTCTGTGTACATGCAGATTAACTTAAGATTTCTTAGCAAGAATGTATTGTTTCTGGGCTGCAGATATACTTTATTGGTAGATCAAATCCTTGCATTAAAAGGGCTTGAGTACAATTCCCAATTCCCAAAAAGAAAAAAAAAAATTAAAACTTTCAGGCTTTCTTTTAAGTTACTCTTATTTTATACTCTTTTAATTTGCATAGAAGGTGTTTGTAGGATGTAACTTCTTTGAGTAAATGGATTTTTGTTGATATTGTATTGAAGTTTTCTCTCTTAAATGCATCATATGTTATTGGCAGAAATTTTCAGCATCCTTGGGGGAGAGGAGGTCATGATAAGGATTTGAAAGATTAGGACTTTGACTTTCCACATCCCCACAAGTTGAGAATTAAAGGGAATAGCAGTTAGGGACAGGTGTGTAGGCCCTCCTAGTCTCCTAGCAAGGTTGGATGTTAACCTAATGTGTAAAACATTATATAGATCCTTTAAAACTAAGTCTAGTAATGGTTACAGGACCTAATCTTAATCCAGGAGTGCTATTATTAAAATGATCTCTGCCAGGCAGTGGTGGCACAGGCCTTTGATTCCAGCATTGGGGAGGAAGAGGCAGGTGGATCTCTGTGAGTTTGAGGCCAGCCTGGTCTAGAATGTGAGTTCTAGGACAGCTAGGGCTGTTACACAGAGAAACCTTGTCTTGAAAAAAACAAAACAAAAAGAATAAATAAATAAAAAGATCTCTAAGTACGAGTTTGAGTATTTAACAAAACAGTTATTACTAAATTATAAGTGTTACTTTTTCCAGTAATCACTAGATATCGAGTCTTCAGTTAAATGTATTAATAAAAACCAGCCAGGGTGGCAGACACTTGTTATTCCTTCACTTAGGAGGCAGATGCAGGAGGATCAGAGTTCAGAAAATGAAGCAAATAAATAAAGGAAAAACATTAATACGAATGTACCCAAACACCAGGTGTGAGGTGCATACCTGTAATCTTAGTGCTCAGGGAGCTGAAATAGGAGGGTAGTTTCAGGCTAGCCTGGCAGGCTCTATAGTAAAACCCTATCTTGGGGGAAAGGAAAAGCATCAATCAAGACTTCTGGCTAATACCTGTGGTCTAATGTATTTATAATTTATTATTAATGATACCACTAACAATTACTACTTGGGAATTTATCATTCATTTCATAGGGACTCCCCCCTAAAAAAACTTTTTTTTCTTTTTTTTGGTTTTTTGAGACAGGGTTTCTTTGTGTAGCCCTGGCTGTCTAGGAACTCAGTTGATCGACCTGCCTCTGCTTCCATTGTGCTGAGATTAAAGGTGTGTGCTACCACCGCCTTGGCATTCTTAAACCTGGGGAGCAGCAGTGGGGCTTACTAGTTCATGGCTTCATTTCCCTGTCTTCTGGGTAATGTCTGTGTTCTTGCAGTCTGCAGATTCTTGAACCAGGAATAGTAATCAACATTCATGGCCTTTTGACCCTCCTTCTCAGGATTCCAGCTTTCTCTCCTGGCCAGAAATGTTCAGCCTGGACTCATTCAGAAAAGGTAAAAATGGAACTGTACACATGACTCCATGCCTCTCTTCCCTTTGATTGTCACTTTGAAGGTTGTGAGCCTGACCCTTAGTGTGCAGGCCTCGACCCTCTTCCTTCTTACCTTAGCTCAGAACCGATGCTGCCTCTTGCCCTGGGTTTGTGGGTGTTTGCTCCCTTACTCCCAAAGTGCTCCTTCCTGCCAACCACTGCTTATCAAAATCCTGCCTGCTTTACTTTTTTCTTTTTCTTTCTTTCTTTTATTTCTTCTTTCTTTTTTTGCAGGGTTTCTCTGTGTAGCCCTGGTTGTCCTGTATCTCACTCTGTAGACCAGGCTGGCCTCGAACCCACAGAGATCTGCCTGCCTCTTCCTCCCTGGAATTAAAGATGTGTGCCACTACCGTTAGGTGTTCGTCTGTTTTTAATGTAGTCTCCCTGAATGGGAATGAGAACTCTTTTACAATAGGAATGGAGAAGTTGAGCTAATCATTTCCAACCTTACCCTCAAGGCAGAGCTGAAATTAATTCAGAACTCAACTTAATCTAGAGGCACCTATAGGCATTTCAGGTTTGTGTTTACCACGAAAACCACACACCTGTAGTGTCTCAAAGCTTATGAGAGAAGCAGAACATGATCGAAATACAGTATGTGCATATATGAAGTCCTCAAAGAACTGATACAAATATTGTTTTTAAAAAGAAGTCATGGCAAACAGACGTTGGGCAAGTGCAAGTGCTGTAGTGTGACCAGAGGATGACAAATCACTGGTGCAAGGGAAGATGCTTTGGGCCACCAAGGCAGGCAGCTGGTGTGATGCTAAGAATGTGCCAGGCAAATTCTGATGAGACTAGGTTGCTGAGGCAGTGCAAGGGGGAAGTGGAGCTCTGAGCTGCTGGGCTGCATAATTTTATTTCATGTATCTCAAAATTTTGGAGCTTCTTATAAAAGTAATTTGTGGCCAGGTGTGGTGGTGCTCACCTTTATTCCCAGCGCTCAGGAGGCAGAGCCAGGCGGATCTCTTTGAGTTTGAGGCCAGCCTGGTCTACAGAGTGAGTTCCAGGACAGCCAAAACTATGAAAAGAAACCCTGTCTCAACTCTCCTACCCTCCCCACCCCCAAAAAAGACTGGCGTAGATGACTAAAGCAAAGCATATAGGATGTATAGTAAGACTCAGAGAGGCCAGATGTGATGAACTATACCAGTGATTTCAGCACTTGGGCCCAAGAGTTCAAAGTCATCTTTGGGTCAGTGAGTTCAAGGGCAGTCTGGGCTATTGGATATGCTGTCTCAGAAAAACAACAAAGCAGTGATAAACTTCATAAAGGGTAGATGAGGAAATAGTTGGAGGCCTTCTGGAGAGTCAAAAGAGACTTCTACAAGAATATCTCTGGTGTCTGTAGGAGCCAGTTACTGTTTTGTGTGGTATTGCCGCCCTGTTCCTTAGAACCTGTGATTGGCTCTCCAGTATTACCCTGAGCTCCACTTGGATTCCCAGGGTGAATAAGCTCAATTGTATACACCGTGAGGGGTGAGAACATGTCACCCTAATGTGTTTTCTATTCCTCCAGATCGGACCCAGCACAGACAGCGTCAATGCAAACTTCCCCCACCCCGACTTCCACCCATGTGTGTCAACCCTGCCCCTGGAGGGACCATCTCTCGAGGTAAGGGAGGAGGAGCCTTGCCTCCAGCAACAGCTTGGTCCAAGATCAGTGGGTAGGTGGGTGGCAGTGGAAACCTTGTACCACGGACATGTGTTTCTTGAAAGTGAGCCTGGAAGGTGGGCTTATTAGAGCTGATGGACCCAAGTGAGAGCATACTTAGAACAGGTTTTTATGACCCTGGGTTATGTGATTTAGACCCTACAGTCTCTTTGGGCCTCCATGTGTGGCCTAAAAGAAATGTTAGGATAAGTTGAATTGTTAAGCACTAACATAGAGAATCTTCTAGGCTAGAAGGAATTCCTGGAATCTTCTTCTGTTTCAGAGCAAATGCTTGAAGCAGGGTCAGAACAGAACCTTGACCTGACCTGGTCCCCTCTATCCTAGGTGCTCGGATACTATCTACCCAGTACCTGAAAGCACTTTACTGACATCAAAGTCTGCCTGACAGTCCTTGGACAAGATGGCCTGTCTTTTTGATAGGGAAGAATATCTAAATACCCAGATGAATGATGCTCACCTCAGGTGTACATAAACCTAGAGACAGGGCTAGTGGTCAGAGCACACAAATCTTTACCTTCCCTCAGACTGAAGTCTTTTTTTCTACATTTGCCAAGACCAGCATTCCTGGTAGCCTTTTTGTCTTGACAGGTGGTCTGCCCTGCTTTGACTGCCTGTTCCTGTCCCTCTGTCTAGTGGCAAGAACAGCATTTTAGGTCATGGAGTCTTTGCTCCATACAAAGTGGGTCTGTCTGGTTTCTGTGAAGTACTTTGAAGGTCAAGTGCTTAGGAATGGTGTGGGGACCATTCCTGTGGCCTGTGATGCTGCCAAGTTTCCAGGCAGTTTCCAGTGCACTGCCCTCCACTCTGCGTGGCCCTGACTTTTGATAGCAGTGTAGTAGAAGTACACACTTCCAGCCCTGTGACTACCTGACTTAGGCTTTAAAGAAATGCCACCCCTACTATTGCTAAAACAAGAGTTGATTGCACTTCTTTTTTTTTTCTTTTCTTAAAATGCCCTGTAACTCGAAAAGGCTGAACGTTAACATTTCCACCATGGCAGGTGAGTGGTTCTGAGAGATGTGCTGGGCTAAGCTCCAGGATTGGTAGTTTGGGTTAACTAGGGGTCAGATAGGCAGTGCTTCCTTGAGTGCCAAAGAGGATACTATGCTCTTGGGGAGGATAACTGCCCTGTGGGGTGACCCATAGGTGCTGCACACTCCTTCTCTAGCTGTGCCTCCGGAAGGCATCCATGGCGTGTCCAGAAGACATCCTGATGTGCACATAAATATTAGGCCTTCTTTCTCCCATACAGCTTTCTGTTTCCTTTTTTTTTTTTCTTGTGGAGGGCATTGAACATGGCCTCACAAATGTAATGCCAGGACTACATTGAGTTACATTCCATTCCCTGCTCCATCTCCTCCTCTTCCTCCTTCTTTATGTATTTTTTTGGTTTTTTTTTTTTTGTTGTTTTTTTTTGTTTTTTTTCAAGACAGGGCTTCTCTGTGCAGTTTTGGTGCCTGTCCTGGAACTCGCTCTGTAGACCTGGCTGGCTTCTAACTCATAGAGATCCACCTGCCTCAGTCTCCCAAGTGCTAGGATTAAAGGCGTGCACCACCACCGCTTGGCTCTCTTCCTGCTTTTTGTATTTTTGAGACAGAATCTTACTGTATTGTGCAGGCTGACTTGGACTTCTAGGCTCAGTCAGGCCTCTTGCTTTGGCCTCCCAGCAGCTGGACTTACAGTACTGCACCTGGCAGGGCATGCTAGAGGCTCCACTGCTGTCTCTGTCCTTAAGAAGGAGCTGTGGAAGCCGGTGGTGGTGCACGCCTTTAATCCCAGTACTCAGGAGGATAGAGGCAGCCAGAACTCTGTGAGTTTGAGGCCAGCCTGATCTACAGAGTGAGTTCCACAACAGCCAGAGCTACAGAGAAACCCTGTCTCAAACAAACAAACATACAAACAAAGGAGCCGTGAAAGCCAGATGTGGACATGAACATCAGTAATTCCAACAACATGAAAACAGGAGGGTCGGGGTTGGGGATTTAGCTCAGTGGTAGAGTGCTTGCCTAGCAAGCACAAGGCCCTGGGTTCAGTCCTCAGCTCCAAGTGGTTGGGGAGGGGGGGAACAAGAGGGTCAAGAGTTCAAGGCCAGGCTTGGCCCCAATAGTACATGAGACTTTGTTTCCCTACACCCCTGGAAAAAGCAGGTCTGTAGTAAAAAATAGTACCTCTAGTGTTCAAATAAATAGCACCCAGACTGGGCAGTGGTGGTACACACCTTTAGTCCCAGCACTCGGGAGGCAGAGGCAGGCAGACCTCTGAGTTCAAGTCCAGCCTGGTCTACAGAGTAAATTCCAGGGTGGCCAGGGCTACATAGAGAAACCCTGTCTTGAAAAACCAAAAAATAAAATATAAATAAAAATAAATAACTAGCACTCAGAAGACAATGGCCATTTGTGTTGAGCAGAGCCCATCAGAGTCAGATTTAGAATTGAAAGGGAAAAAACGATTATCTCCTTTTCAAACCTTCCCTTTCCCACTGCCAATCTCTTACCAAAGCATCCTTCCAAGGGAAGGGTGGATCAACTGAGAAGTTTCCCTCTAAGGGTCCTCTGTGTGTCTGTTCCTTCCTGCCCAGAATTGAGGCACGGGGCGCTAGAAATCCTACAGGATCCTCTGCCCGGACCCAAGGCCACAGTTTGCTCTTTTCTGGGTAGTCCTTAAGCAGCTGTGTTTTTCCCGAGACAGCAGCTTACATTGAGGGGTATGCAGCATTCGCATGTGTAAGGGTGCTTGCCTGGCTCCTCTAGCTCTCTTATCTTCTCATCGCCAGTCATGTCTTCTTGCTGGCTGAGAGCCTCAGTTGTTTTAGGTGTTGATAGCCCCTCCCCTATTTCCATCCAAGGTGCTGTGGTGTGCACCAGAGCTTGGGTTGTTATGGGTTTCCTCCTAGCACCTTCTGGTTCCTATGCCAGGCATTTGGATGATACCAGAAGTACTCCTAGCACATGGGAGGCTGAGTCAAAAAAGGATGGTTACAAGTTTGAGGTAGCCTGGGCTATATAATTAGTTCCAGTTCAGTCTGGGCTATAGAGTAAGACCCTGTATCAAAACGTAAGTAAAGGTTAAACTCCTAAACATTCACCTTCAGACTCAGATCCTCTGCACCTTGATTCCATTTAGTGGAGATGTCCTGCCTGATCCAGAAGTGGACAGAAATATCTCTGAGAGCTGTCGAGATGGCTCAGCAGCTAACAGTTATTGCCGTGCTATCCCGATGACCTGAGTTCAATCCCTGGAGCCCACGGTGGAAGGAGAGAACCACGAACATGCATACACACTAAAAATTAATAAAATAAAAATGAATTAAAAAGAAACATCTCTGAGTTAGTAAACCTTTTTATATCTTTTTTTTTTTTTTTTTTTTGAGGCAGAGTCAATGTAGCTTTGCTTGGCCTGAACTCTGTATGTAGACCAGAATGTTCTGGAACTCACAGAGATTTGCCTGCTTCTGCCCCCGAGTGCTCGGATTAAATTCATGAGCCGCCATGCCCAGCTGTATTTCAGGTTTTGCTGCTGTCATGTTTTTCTGTTGCAGTTAACTCTGTCATGATAGTAGGAAAGCAGTTAGTGATATTCCATAAGCAAATGAGCAGAGCTCTGTTCCGCGAACTTCCTTACGGGCTGGAACTGCTCCTGTGTTGGCAGGAGTATTTGCCTAGCTTGAGATCAACCTCCAGCACTGAATAAATCAGGTGTGATGACACATGCCTGTACTCCCTGTGCCCAATAGGATCAGTAGTTCAAGGTCATCTTTGGCTAATAGCAAGTTCAAGGCAAGGCTGAAGTAAAAGAGATCATGTTTCAAACACCAACAACTAAGAACTTAGATTAACAGCAGTGGGCTGGGTTTGTTCTGCAGCTGATGGTTTGCCAATCCCTGCTCTGAACCCTTGGGAGAAGATCATAGAAATAGAAGGCTTCTAAAAGCTGGTCTACAGAGCTCCCTTGGTTTTAGGAGTCCCTGCAATCGATTATGGAGTGAAATATTTGCTCAGGATGACTCCAGCTCTTAGAGCACGATGTAATTTATTTTTATTATTTGTCCACATTCTTGTTATGTGGGAAAAACAAACCTAGTTTTGTTTTTTAGTCTAGTGAGCTTTTCTGTTTTGGTGGGGTTTTTGTTTGTTTGTTCATTTGTTTTGTTTTTTCAAGCCAAGGTTTCTCTGTGTAGTTTTGGTACCTGTCTTGGATCTCACTCTGTAGACTAGGCTGGTCTTGAACTCACAGAGATCCACATGCCTCTGCCTCCCAAGTGCTGGGACTAAAGTCATGTCCCCACCCCACCCCCAGCGTGAGCTTTTGTTTTTAGATTTTATTTATTGTCTTTGTGTATAGTGGGTATATATAATGTGTCTGGGTAGATACATGCCATAGTGTGTGTGGAGGTCGGAGGACAACTTGGTTGAGTCAGTTCTCTCCTTCCACCTTTCTGTGGGTTGTGGGGAATTAACCTATGGCCTCATGCGAGCTTGTCAGTCACTATACCACTTAGTTATATCCCTAGTTCTTTTTAGTTTTAGAAACAGGGTCTTATTCTGTATCTTTAAGGGCTGGCTGGAACTCTCAATAATCATTTTGCTTCAGCCTAAGTGCTGGGATTATAGGCATGAGCCACAATGCTTACTTTGATTTTTTTTCTTAATGACTTATTTTTATTTTGTGTGTATTGGTGTTTTGCCTGCATGTATGTCTGTTGGATCCCTAAGGGTGTTGGATCCCTTAGGACTGGAGTCACAGACGGTTGTGAGCAGCCATGTGGGTGCTGGGAATTGAACCCAGGGCTTCTGAAAGAGCAGCCCGTGCTCTTAACAGCTGAGCCATCTCTCCAGGCCCTTTGATTTTTTTTTTAAACATAAAATTTCAAATACCAATTCAAAATATATTTTCTAAAATTGGAGAAAATGAGCAAGGTGTGGTGGTACATGCCTTTGGGAGGCAGAGGCAGGCAGATCTCTGTGAGTTTGAGGCCAGACTGATCTACAAAGTGAGTTCCAGGACAGCTAGGGCTGTATAGCAAAACTCTGTCTCAAGGGAAAAAAGAGAGAGAGAGAAAATGGCATAGCAGATGCCTATGTTCTTGTCCTTCAGTTTGGACTCTTGACTAATTATGGCAAGTTTTGCTTTGTGTATATTCTTTGTATATATTCAGTTTGCCTCTTTGGAAGGAAAGCCAAGAAATCATGCATTTCTACTGTGTATTAGTGGCTGTAGGAGCAGAGTGCAGTAGTGAGCGGGTCCTGTTGGGTACAGGTCAGTTTTCTAGGTGGGGGTCTTTTCTCCAGACTGGTTTCCTTCAACTGTGAGACCTGTTGTGCTGACCCTGGCTTGGTAAACTTCTCTGTTCTTTGAAGAAATTTGGGCTGTTCACAGTCTGAGGACCATTTTTGAAGCTGGTTAGACTTCTAGCAAAGTAATCAGCCACACCGCCAAATGCAAAGCTGTTGAGGAATCATGTTTTGCCCTATATATGGATCTGGGTAGGGCTGTTTAATACAGGTGGTGTCTCCTGTGACAATTGCATCAGATTTTTATTTATTTATCATTAAATGTATTTTATTTTGTGTGTATGGGTATTTGGCCTGCATGTGTCTTTGTATACCCTGTGCATTCCTGGTACCAGCAAAAGCCAGCAGAGGGTGTCAGAACCACTGGAACTGGAGTTACACGGTTGTGGATGCTGGGAATCAAACTCTGGTCCTCTGGAAGAACGTCAGGGCTCTTAACTGATGAGCCATTTCTATAGCCCTTAAGTCAGATTTAAATTTTTTTTTTTTTTTTTTTTTTTTGTTAAGACAATGGCTCACGTATCCAATTCTGGCTTCAAACTTTCTGTTTTCCCATTGCCAGGGATGACCTTGAACTTCCAATCCTCCTGACTCTACTTCCCAGCGCTGAGATTTACAGACATGCTCCTATACTCTATACTGTGCTGATGGTCAAACATAGTGGCCATAATTATGGAGGCTGGGCAAACACTACCAAACGACAAACTCTATCCCCAGATCTGTTTTTTGTTTGTTTTAATTTTCGAGTTCCATTGTATAACCTAGGTTAGCCTGGAACTTCCTGTGGAGACCAGGCTATCCTCAAACATGCAGCAATCCTGCCTCTGCCTCCTGAGTGCTGGGATTATAGGCGTGGGCCACCACTCTTGACTAGTAATATGTTTTTTAGTTCTTCTTTTTTCTTTTGTCAAGACAGGGTTTCTCTGTAGCCCTGAAAGTCCTATAACTTAATCTGTAGCCCAGGCTGGCCTTGAACTCAGAGATCCAACTGCCTCTGCCTCCTGAGTGCTGGAATTAAAGTTATGGGCCACCACACCCAGCACTAATGTTTTAATAAGCTCTCCAGGGGATTATTCAAGTCATGGCTAGAATTGAAAAACAAATTTCTTCTTCGAAGCCTACCAACCTAAACTGCCAACCCCGGACCCGCGCTCTCTTTCACAGTGCTGAGACTGAGGCCCTTGCTCATGAGGCCCTTGCTCATAGCCACTTCCTTCAGATTTAGTTTCATTCCTAGCCCACCCAAGTCCTGCTCCTCAAAGCTTTAAGAGACAGAAGAGGAGTAAAATCCAGGCACAGTAGTTTGGAGGTGGAATTCCACTGTCTTCACACAATCGAGGAAGCCTAACTGGACTCTTAACCATGGAGCTAGCTCAGTTCTTGGCACTGTGTCCCAAAGTAAGTGCTGTCTCCTTGGACTCCAGTCCAGGGCATTAAGTCAGTTTGTGATCAAGAGGTCTTTCCTACTGGAGAGTCTTCACCAGATTTACCCACAGGAGATGGGTGTCTGCTTAGCACTCACCTGCGTGCAAGAAGTTGTTAGAAAGCAGCCTGTAAGGGATTTACCATGTGTAGGACCTGGAGGGAACTTGGCTTATTTCCTTAAATGAACGCTGAGAAAATACAAAGTACTGTTTCCTAAAATCATCCCATCCCCTTTCCTGCTTGAGATCCAGATGCCCAGTCTGGTTTGCATCTCCTGGTGGGGAGGCCTGGGCTGTGGTATGCAGACTGGCATTCTGGCTTCTTTGCTCTCAGCTCAGCACCGAGTCCCCCTGGCCAGCAGAGGGCGCACGGTACTCCTGCCGGCCGCTGAGCCCTCGGAGGTACTGTCGCAGGCTGGGGCCGCGGGGATCGGCGGGATCGCGATGGCGTCTGCTAGGCGGCTCGTGGCGCTGGCTGCCAGCGTCTCTCCGCGCCTGCGGCCGCCGGATCCCCTCGCTGCCGGGCGACAAGGACCCTCGCGTGGCTTCTCATCAAGTTTTGTCCGCCCAGATGGCACTCAGGAGGCTTCTGAGGTCGAATCAGAGGTGGCCCCTAGCGAGCTTGGGGAGGGCGACGGAAGCATGGTGAACGGTGAGGGCTGGTAGCAGAGATTGGGCTGCGACGTCCTTGACTAGAGAAGGCAAGCGAGGGGCGTGGGATAGAGACCGGCCCGGCAGGCCAGAACTCTAGTCTTGAAAGTGATTTAAACCTCTTACATCTGTGAGTCCCTGCCCTGCTGTTAGAAAGTCTTGTGTGGCGTAAGTTCACCTAGAATCCAGCATGCCTGCACGTGGATAGGTGTGGGGAAATAACATGAATAGCCTACTTCTGTCAGGTTGGGTGGCAGTGAGGGTTAGCTCCATCATCACAGTGGGACCTAGCCCCAAATACACCTGGAATTTCAGAATCTTAAATAGAGATGGAGTGTCTTCTTTCTTAGACTGTGGCTATATGGCTCCTAACGAGGGCAGAGAATGGAGCGGGTGAGAACATCCATGGCCATTAGGACAGGTGGCGTGAGCTAGCCAGCCTGTACCCATCTGGAAGAGCTGGGGTGTGTGTGGCATTTGTGCACATCTGTGGGTTACTTAAATTAGGGATACAAGATGGGATCAACTCTTCTTGAGTCTACCTAGGTACTGTTTTCTAACTGCTTGATTCTTACATGATTTATAATATAGCATTTAGGAGAGTGCTCCAGGTAGAACACTCCTATTGTGCTAGTTGACACAGGTATCTGCCCCAGGTAAGTATTGCAAACTAGATAACAAGGTCACATCAGAAATTTTGGAGGACCGTCTTCACAACACAGCACTGGTGAGGTGACGCACTGGGAAAAGTGCTTGCTGTACAAGTCCTGTAGATAGACCCGAGTTCCAGCCCTGCTCACAGTGGAGGGAGAGAACAGACTTGCAAGGGTTATTCTCTGACTTCCAGATGGTGGACACACACACACACACACACACACACACACACACACACACACAGAAACACATGATAATACAATAATTTTTTTTGAGACAGGGTCTCACTATGAAGCCCTGACTGACTTGAAACTCATAGAGTCCGCCTGCCGCTGCCTCCCAAGTGCTGGGGTTAAAAGTTTACAACATCTGCCGGGCGGTGGTGGCGCACGCCTTTAATCCCAGCACTCGGGAGGCAGAGCCAGGCGGATCTCTGTGAGTTTGAGGCCAGCCTGGGCTACCAAGTGAGTTCCAGGAAAAGCGCAAAGCTACACAGAGAAACCCTGTCTCGAAAAACCAAAAAAAAAAAAAAAAAAAAAAAAGTTTACAACATCTGCCGGGTAATGAATGAAGTTTTGAAGAGACAAAAGAATTAAATACAGATACTACCGAACACTGCTGGCATTCTCAGGTGCCCACTGAGGAGCGATCTGCTGCTATGCAAACCCTCCCCAGTGAATACGATGAGACAGGCACACAGTACTGCTCGGAGCACCCACTCAGTTCCGCGGTCCAGAGGCTGAACATAATGCTAGAGACTGCAGGAGGCCTTCCATCTCCTGAAGATTTCTGGTGCTGCGTGTGACAGCCCTTTAGTTTGTTCTGAGCCCTTCCGAGTTGCCCCTTTGTGGTTGACTAAGCCCTGTGTCTGGCAGGAGCTGCTGCTAGATGGGACATCTAAGCCATTTGTATTATTTGTATTTTGAGGTTAGTACAGAGAATAAGTGAAAGGGAGGATATAGCCCTTCTGGTGTCTGATGCATCCTTTTCCCCTTGATGCCAGCGGGGATAGAAAGGATTGGCTCATGCCTGTGTCTTGGCAGTGAGACTCTGGGCTTTAGAGAGGACTTATGCAGAGTGCTGAGGCATAGTTGAGAATGGAGGCATAATCTTTAAAATCTGGATCTCATCTCTGACCTACATGGCTTGAAAGGATCAGTATCAGCTCAGGACCCCCAAGACCAAGATCAGTAACAATACTGGACCTTGGCAGTCAGCCTCAGGAGGAGAAAATGGCCAAATAAGGGAATAGACCTCAGTGGCTAGCTTTAGGAATGCAATCTAATGGTTTAGCAAGGAAGAGGGAATGGGAGAGAAGGGCAAGGCTTGCCAGGGCCATGTTTGCTATGCTGGAGCTGCCTAGAGTTCCTTCAGGGCCTGTGCTTCTAATTGTGTGAACTGCTTTAGGAAGTTGATCTCTCATGTGCATTTGTAGAAGATACGTTTTTTGTTTTGTTTTGCGTTTTTGAGTACCCTCTTTCAGACATCAGACTCATGAAGTTTATTGACCATCTGCCCTTGCCAAGGACTCCTACATTGAATGCTTTGGGGTCCTGAGCCAACAACTTTAGCCCTGAGTGGCTTTGGTATACCTTATGGAGTTTGAAAAGAAAAAGAATTGTAATTATTTTATTCTTATTTTCTTAGCTTCTAGGGACCTATTAAAAGAGTTTCCACAACCCAAAAACCTTCTCAACAGCGTGATTGGAAGAGCCCTTGGCATCTCACATGCAAAAGACAAGCTAGTCTATGTGCACACAAATGGACCGAAGAAAAAGGTAAGTCTGCTGATGGCTAAGTGACTCACTGGTTTGATTCAAAGGAGACTGGCTGCTCTTTTCTCTTTCTTGGGTTCTTTTGTCAAAGAGGCCAGAGTGGGTATTGTGTTTTGTTTGCCTTTTTGTTTGTTTGTTTCGAGACAGGGTTTCTTTGTGTAGCCTTGGCTGTCCGAACTAGCTCTGTAGACCAGGCTGACCTTGAACTCACAGAGATCCACCTGCCTCTGCCTCCTGAATGCTGAGATTAAGGGTGTGTGCCACCACCACCCAGCCCCGTTGGTTGGCTTTTCATTGTTTTGCTTTGAGATAGGGTCTTATGTGGCCTAGGCTGGCTTAGAACTTGATATGTAACAGGAGCTGACCTTGGATTGCTGGTCCTCTGCTTCAGGTCTCAGATACTGAAGGTATTCTACATACATGGAAAAAAAAAGTCTTTTAGATGTGTGCCACTGTGCCCAGCCAGAATGTGTTTTCTAAATGTGAACAGTCAATAGAGAACCTCATAATACAATTAGATACATTGTATTATAATACATAATACAATTTGAAGAGCTACCAATAATCCACATGCTTCATTCAGGAAAAGCAAACACAGCAGGTGGGGTAAGGACCCTGGTTTTGGTCCCTTGTCTAGCAAGGAATGCAGGGTAGAAGTGATAGTGAGGACCCCTGCTCCAAGAGTGTAATAGAGCCTAGATTCCATAGAAGCATTCAGGTAAACCATTCTGAATGAAGGTTGTTTTGTTTTGCCTTTTTTTTTTTTTTTTTTTTTTTTTTTTTGGTTGGTTGTTTGCTTTGAGACAGGGTTTCTCTGTGTAGGAACTGTCCAGGGACTCACTCTGTAGACAAGGCTGGCCTTGAACTCAAGAGAGGCACCAGGGTCTGCCTCCTGGGATTAGAGGACTGTGCCACCACACTGAGCTTTTTTTTTTTTTTATACTTTTTTTTTAAGGTTTATTTATTTATTGTATATTCAGTGTTCTGCTTGCATGTACGTCTGCATGACAGAAGAGGGCGCCAGATCTCATTACAGATGGTTGTGAGCCACCATGTGGTTGCTGGGAATTGAACTTAGGACCTCTGGAAGAGCAGCCAGTGCTCTTAACCTCTGAGCCATCTCTCCAGCCCCACACTGAGCTTTTTGCTTGTTTTTGCTACAGGTCTTGTATACCCCAGCCTGTTCTGGAATTTACTTTGTAGCCTGGTCCTCTTGCCCCCACTGCTGCAGTGGTAAGCACCCGCTTGGGCTGTCGTTCCCACTTCCTGTTCTCTTTTCACTTCCCAGAAAGTCACCCTGCACATAAAGTGGCCCAAGAGCGTGGAGGTAGAAGGCTATGGCAGCAAGAAGATAGATGCTGAGCGGCAGGCTGCAGCAGCTGCCTGCCAGCTGTTCAAGGTGAGTGTCTGCTGAAGGCGCAGGCCTGGGAGGTGGCTGTTCCTTGCTCTCTCTTGAGGTGGTTTTGGGTCCAGGGACATCTTGGTAGAGGGTGATGCGGTGTTCAGTCATTCAGCTTTCCTGAGCCCTTCCTTCTTCTCAGTTTTCTTCGTCATGTGTGTATGTATGTGTTTGTGAGTACATGTGCCTGTGTGTAGACCGGAGGTCCATTACCAGTGTCATTCCTCAGACGCTGCCTACGTTGTTTTTCTGTTTGGTCATTGACTTGTTGGAGACAAGGTCTTACTGTGTAGCTTTGCTGGCCTAGAACTACTTATGTATAGACCAGGCTAACCTTGAACACAGACATACACTTGCCTTTGTTTTTTGAGTCCTGAGACTGGAGGTGTGCCTTACCACAACTGGCTTGTCTACATTGTTTTTTGAGACAGGATCTCTCTCTGTGACCTAGGGCTCACTGATTAGGCTGGGCTGGTTCGCTGGCTAACATACCCATGACCCAACTGTTTCTGCCTCCCCAGCTCTGGGAGTAAAAGTGCTCACCACTACCACCTGGTGTTTTACATGAGAGTTGGGGATTGAATTCAAGTCTTCATGCTTGTGTGGCAAGCATTTTACTAAATGAGCTATCTAACTCCCCAGCCTTGTCTTATAAAATTTAAAAAAAAAAATGATTTTTGAGATATGGTCTCACTGTGTAGCTCTGGCTTGCCTGGGATTCACTATTGTAGACTAGGCTGGCTGCCTGACTGCCTAAGTGTTAGGATTAAAGGTGTGCACCACCACCACTGAATTTTAAAACTTTTTAAAAAGATACTTATTTTGTATGTGTTGCTTGCCTGCATGTGTATTTGTAGGCAGAATTATAGTCAGGACTGAGATATACTCTGTTCCACCAGCCACTTCCCAAATAACCACTCAGAGACTTAATATTAATTATAAATGCTCAGCCAATAGCTCAGGCTTATTACTAACTAGCTCTTACAACTTAAATTAACCCACTTATGTTAATCTAAGTATTGCCACGTGGCATTCCCTCTCTTTCATCTTGCACCCCCTGTTTCCTGTTTCTGTCTGGCTGGTGCCTCCTCTCTCTGCCCTTCTTCCTGGTGTCCTTAGTCTGGTTCCCCTGCCTAACTTTATCCTGTCCATCTATTGGCCAGTCATCTTCTTTATTAAACCAATCACAGTGACGTACATTTGCTCAGTGTAAAGGAATATTCCACATGTATGCCTGGTGCCCTTGAAGGTCAGAAAAGGGTAAAGGTATAAAGATGTGTGACACCCTACCCATGGTATTCTTTTGAATTTTACAACTTTGTAATTTGTGATTAGGAAGTGTGATTTCTCCAACTTCACATTTCTTAAGATTATTTTGGGCCAGGCGGCGGTGTTGCATGCCTTTAATCCCAGCACTCAGGAGGCAGAGCCAGGCAGATCTCTGTGAGTTCAAGGCCAGCCTGGTCTACAGAGCAAAATGCAGGCCCCCCCCCCCCAAAAAAAAAAGATTATTTTGGCTGTTAGGGCTTTATTTGAAGAATTTTTGTTGTTTTTGTGTTTGCTTTGACATTGTCATTGACATTTTGATGGGGATTATACTGACATTTTCCTTCAATACTTTACTGTCTTCAGTGTACAGGGATTTCATCTCCTTAGGATAAACATCTTAACCAAGTATATTCTTTCTGATACTGTTAAAAATGGCGTTTTATGGCCGGGCGGTGGTGGCGTGTGCCTTTAAGCCCAGCACTCGGGAGGCAGAGCCAGGCGGATCTCTGTGAGTTCAAGGCCAGCCTGGGCTACAGAGTGAGTTCCAGGACAGCCAGGGCTGTTAAACAGTGAAACCTTGCCTTGAAAAACAAAACAAAACAAAACAAAAACCCCACAAAACCCAAAAAAAACCCTTTTTTTCTTGATTGCTTTCTTTCTGTTTGTTTTGTGGTGCTGAGGACTGAACCCAGGGTACATGTTAAGTGAGGGGCTCTACCAGTGAGCTACAGCTTGAGTGAGCTCTTTGAGTTCTTTTTTTTTCTGTGTGTGTGTGTGGGGGGGGGGGGTGTAGGTGTTTTACCTGTGTGTGTGGCTGTGCACCATGTATGTGCAGTGCCTCTAGAGGCCAGAACAGGGTGTCATATCCATTGAAACTGGAGTTATAGATGTTTGTGACACTCCATGTGGGTGCTAGGAATTGAACTCGAGTCCTCTAGAAGAGTAGTCAGTGCTCTTAACTGCTGATGCATCTCTCCCACTTTATCTTTACATTTAAGTATATGTATGTGTGTGTGTGAATCAGTGTGTGCAGGTGAATACAGTACCTGAGAGGCCAGAAGAGAGCATCAGATCTTCAGCTGTGGTGAGGTGCCCAGCTGAATTAGAGTCCTCTGCAAGAACAGTCCATTCTCTTACGTGCTGAGCCATCTCCTCAGCCTATTCTTGGATTATTTTCTTCGTATAGTTCTAACAGGATTCTTGTGTTAGAAATGATGACTGTTTGATGTTGTAGGCCACTCATTTTCTGGTTGCCCTGATTACTGAAGCTTTGTCAATTACTGTGTGGCTGTATCTTCTGCTCCCCTGGTTCCCTGTTTGCTTGTTTGTTTGTTTTGGTGGTTTCAAGACAGGGTTTCGGCTGGGCAGTAGTGGCACAGGCCTTTAATCCCAGCACTTGGGAGGCAGAGCCAGGCGGATCTCTGTGAGTTTGAGGCCAGCCTGGGCTACCAAGTGAGTTCCAGGAAAGGTGCAAAGCTACACAGAGAAACTCTGTCTTGGAAAAAAAAAAAAAAAAAAAAAAGAAGACAGGGTCTCTCTGTGTAGTCCTGGACATCCTGAAACTCACTCTGTAGACCAGGCTGTCCTCCACCTCACAAAGATCCGCCTGCTTCTGCCTCCTGAGTGCTGATTAAAGTTGTGTGTCACTAGGTCTGGCTTATCTAGCTTATTTTTATTTCTCATTTTTATTTGTTTGAGACAAAGTCTTGCCGCTCAGGCTGTCTACAACTTTCAGTGATCCTCCTGCGTCGGCCTGGGAGAACTAGGATTTCAGGCATTTACCACCAGATCCAGCAAATCTATGCATTTTTAAGTCTTCTGTTCCTTTTCTCCTTCCCTTCTGTCAGTCTGTCCTTCCTTCCCTTTCTTTCTATTCTTGTTTCTTGAGCTGGTCTCACTGCACAGGTCAGACTGGCTTAGATCTCAAGACCCTCTGTCAGCTTCCGCTGCTGGGGTGACAGGAGAGCCCATCATGCCTGGGTTGAAGTCTTCTTTGTAGTCCCATTTCTGGCCAGGGCTGAAGTGTGTCTAGCAGAGCATAGAACAGGTTGACTGAGGTGTGCTGACGGTATGCTCCTCACAGTTTTTTTTGTCCAACAGGGCTGGGGTCTGCTGGGTCCACGGAATGAACTGTTTGATGCAGCCAAATACCGAGTGCTTGCTGATCGTTTTGGGTCTCCAGCTGACAACTGGTGGCGTCCAGAACCCACCATGCCTCCAACTTCTTGGCGGCAGCTGAATCCTGAGAACATTCGTCCAGGGGGTCCTGGAGGCCTATCACGATCCTTAGGCCGAGAGGAAGAGGAAGATGAGGAGGAAGAGCTAGAAGAAGGGACCATTGATGTGACGGAGTTTCTGTCCATGACCCAGCAAGACTCCCACAACCCACTCAGGGACTCAAGGTACTGCTCTGACAGAGGGATGCAGGGGGACCCTGACCACATCGTGGCCTGGGATTGGTCTTTTCTGAGCCCCCACATATGGGAGGGCTATGCCCAACACTTTATAGTCTTCATAGCCTGTTGCTTAGTGTGTTTCTCTCTATCTGGGGTTGGGTAGGATGGGACAGTGCACTGGTGACTTCCTGCAGACAGCACATGGTCCTTCTTTCCAGCTCACACTCAGTTCCATCTTCTCAGCAGTCACTCTGCTCGCCTCTCTCTGGGGAAGCCAGGGGCCTGTGGGCTGCTGTAGTGTTGACTGAAGAGGCAATAGTTCCTGGCCCAATCCTGTCATGCCTCCTGCCTGTCTGTCATACCAGCACTGTGTCCCAACCTTGAAGTCCCAGAGAAACTTGCCTAGGAAGACAGCAGACTTTTTCACCTAAACTGTTTGTCCTCCTAGGGGGGGTTCCTTTGAAATGACAGATGATGACAGTGCTATTAGAGCTCTGACCCAGTTTCCACTTCCCAAGAACCTTCTGGCCAAAGTGATTCAGATCGCAACATCCTCCTCCACAGCTAAGGTGAGTCGGCTCTCCAGAAGTGTGGGCTTGAGCAGCCCGCTTGTTTGTGCCTCCTTCCCAAGGCTCAGCAGGAAGGAAGGAAGCTCAGGTGGGGGCAGGGCTCAGGATGCCTGTCTCAGCTCCCACCTAGGCCAGCAAGGAGGACAATGGGATCCTTGATGGATGGAAAGCAGAGCAGCCCAGGGGACAGGAAAAGTGAAAATAGCCACACAGGTATAGGCTGGGGACTGCTGACTAAAGACCCAGATCTGTGACCAAGTGTCTGTATTGTGTTATAAATGTCATCATTGATGCCATAGCAAGGGGCCTCAGAGGAGGCTGAGGTAGAGATACAGGCCCTTTTACTCTGTCAGGACATGTGGGTTTTGGCTCATGCTAACAGCTGCAGCCCCAGATTTTCCTGAAGGTGCTAATGAGATGTGGGTTAGGAAGACAGGTAGTGGCATCTCATGAATCCCGTCTTCTACTACAGAAATTGAGAATCGAGCTCAGGACTAGGGCCACACGTGACCATTGATGGGTGGCAGGCATAAAGCAGAGGGACAAAAGGGAAGTCCTTGAGGTGCCTAGACTACCCACCTCTCTGTTCATTCCGGCCTTTTGTAACTTCCTCATTTACCTTTGTGTAGAACCTCATGCAGTTCCATACTGTGGGCACCAAGACCAAGCTGGCTACACTCACCCTGCTCTGGCCCTGTCCCATGACCTTTGTTGCCAAAGGGCGCCGTAAAGCCGAGGCTGAGAATAAGGCAGCAGCCTTGGCTTGCAAGAAACTGAAGGTAAGTCCCTTTGTCTGTGACAGATTAGTCCACTGTTTTAGGAAGTGAAGCACACACCAGGCCTTGGCTGTTTGTACCCAGGTAGCAAAGGGTCCGGTGCCCCATCTCTGCATGTATTTGTTACCGCTGTTTCCATGACTACTTCCCCAGAGTCTTTGGGGACTTTGCCTGTGAGCTCAGCCTTGAACAACTTCTAGGTGAAACCAGAGTGTGATCTCACAGCATAGAGGTGTGCTGGGTGCCCAGAGAGATCCTGTAGCCTTGGTGGCAGTGTGACTAATCTGAGTGCATCTAGTATGACAGTTAAGCAAGGGAGTGGCATTCAGGTGATAGCGATGTGGCCTGTAGGTTGTGTGTCACCTCTCCCCGCTTTCTCTTTTAAATACTTACTGTGTGTACGCGTGGCATACATGTAGCGGTCAGAGGAAGATACACAGGAGTCAGTCCTCTTCTCTTACTGTGTGAATCAAACTCAGGTCATCAGACTTGGTGTCAAGCCTTTGTCCTCTTTTTTTTTTAAACTTGAGACAGAATCTGGTGTACCCCCAGACTGGGCTGTTACTACACCACTGAGGATAACCGTGAGCTTCTAGACTCTCTGCATCCACCTCCTAGGTGTCTATACCACCACGCAGTGCTGGGGACCAAACCCAGAGCTTCATGCATGCCAGGCAGCTGACCACTAACCAGCTTAGCTACATCCCAGCCTGACCTCCAGCCCCCTCCTTTTGAGACAGGGCCTCCCTAAAGCGCAGCCTGGCCTGGTACCTGCCGTGTAGCTCAGGCTGGCTTCCAACTCCTAGCCTTGTCTCATCCCAAATGATAGCATCATCAGCGGGTGCCATTAAGCCTGGCAAGTTCTTTTTGTTTGTTTTTGTTTCTTCCTCTTTCTTCCCAGGGTTGGGGATTGAATATAGGACATTCCTCATGCTTGGTGGCCACTCTACCACTGTGCTGTATCTATGCCAGTTCCTTTGAAGGAGCTTTGGCATTGGCTGATGCCATAGCCCTAGATGGCATTCTGCCTGATTAACAGAATTGAGTTCATCTGAGCATGATGGTAGAGGTTCAGTTCGAGAATGTGAACTGAGCCTGCTTTACTGAGTGCTCTTGGAGAACCATGTCTTAGATCCCTCTGATGGTGAGGGGTACACCTGTCAACGTGGAGAATGTGAGGAGTCCATGAGTTGGGGTGCTGTATACCATATCCTAGTACTTGGGAGGGAAGGCAGAAAGATTGTCATGAGCTCAAGGCTGGCCTGGGCTACATAGCAAGGCTATATTCAAACAAACAAGAAACAAAACAAAAGAGAAAAAGTTGCATGCAGGTGGTAAATATGAGGGTGTTTATGTGCTCTGCTTCGGGCTCAGCAGGGCAGAGACTTGGGCCTCATTGCAGGATGTGGAGGGGTCTTCAGTTTCACTTCCTGTACATAAGTTCCACTCTTGGCTTGGGAGAGACTGTCTGGGAAGGAGCTGCAGTGTTGGGAAGCTGACCCACACAGACAGCAAAGTGGTAGCATTGGTGCCTTTTGTAATCTGAGCACTGGTAAAGAAGGGCACACGTGTAGTGGGAAGATGTCCTCAGGGAGGTAACACTTGGGCTGAGTTTGGAGAGAGAGCTAGTGAGCTTTCCCCATGGGAGACACACAAAGCTAAGAAAACGATGGGCCCACATTTGCCTGAAGGTCATATTTTGTCTCATGAGGTGATTTTAAGCATGCGGTGAAGCAAACAAACATTTTATTTTATTTATTTATTTATTTATTTATTTATTTTGGCTTTTCAAGACAGGGTTTCTCTGTGTAGCTTTGCGCCTTTCCTGGGACTCACTTGGTAGTCCAGGCTGGCCTCGAACTCACAGAGATCCGCCTGGCTCTGCCTCCCGAGTGCTGGGATTAAAGGCGTGCGCCACCACCGCCCGGCAACATTTTATTTTAAAGGGCCTAGTTTATCATGTTCAGACATTTACAGAACATTCCGTGTACTTCTCTGTATGGTGGGTCACCGATGGCCCTGGCCAGAACAGTTAGCAGCAAACCCTGCTAGCATGATTTGGGTGGGGAAGTTCTGGTGAGGGGCACAGGGAGAGCTTGAGGAGTAGGGTCTTCTGGGATATTGGAGGCTGTTACTGCACCAGAGAAGGCTGTTCTTAGGCCACCATGCCTGGCAAGGGGTAGGTAGTAGGGTTCTACTCTGATAGCACATTTAATTCTTTAAAAAAAAAAAGTTTTTTAAACGTACTTCTAGAGTTATACCGTGTAGCCCAGGCTAGCCTGGAATTTGGCAAGCCTCTTACCTCCACCTCCTGAGTGCTGGGATTCTAAGAGCATAGACTGAGCCATACATATCCTCCTGCAGAGCCTGGGCTTGGTGGACAGGAACAATGAGCCGCTTACCCATGCCATGTACAACCTGGCCTCCTTGCGTGAGTTGGGTGAGACCCAGCGCCGGCCATGTACCATCCAGGTGCCCGAGCCCATCCTTCGCAAGATAGAGGCCTTCCTGAGTCATGTAAGAGTCCTGCCTTCCATCATCCCACTGTCTCCCTCTCCAGACTGAAGGCTGCTTCTGCCTGCAAAAGGCGTAGGAAACCTGTTTTTTCCCCACGGAGCAGGGAGCTTTGGAGCGCCCTGGCCCTAAGTCCCCTTAGTCATGCCTGTGAGGGTGTCGGGGCAGTCACAGCCCAAGTTCTCCTCTGCTCTCTGGGTTGGGCCCTAAACATCTGACTGGGTGAATCCTGTGGAGGGGCTGACTGCATGGAGGAGGAAGACAGGCACTTCTGTCATTTTGCTTGCTTCCTCATCCTCTAGTACCCGGTGGACAGTTCATGGATTTCCCCAGAACTCCGGCTGCAGAGTGATGACATCTTGCCCTTAGGCAAGGACTCAGGGCCCTTAAGTGACCCTATCACAGGCAAGCCATACATGCCCCTGTCAGAAGCGGAGGAGGTACGCCTGAGCCAGAGCCTGCTAGAGCTGTGGCGGAGGCGAGGGCCAATTTGGCAGGAGGCCCCCCAGCTACCTGTGGACCCTCATCGGGACACTATCCTCAGTGCCATTGAACAGCACCCAGTGGTGGTCATCTCTGGGGACACAGGCTGTGGGAAGACCACACGTATCCCTCAGCTACTGTTGGAGCGCTATGTGACTGAGGGCCGAGGTGCCCGCTGCAATGTGATCATCACACAACCTCGCCGTATCTCAGCTGTGTCTGTGGCGCAGCGGGTCAGCCATGAACTGGGCCCCTCCTTGCGCCGGAACGTGGGCTTCCAGGTGCGCTTGGAAAGCAAGCCCCCAGCCCGAGGTGGGGCGCTGCTCTTTTGCACTGTGGGTATCCTGCTGCGGAAGCTGCAGAGCAACCCCAGCCTGGAGGGTGTGAGCCATGTTATTGTTGATGAGGTCCATGAGCGGGATGTGAACACAGACTTCCTGCTGATTCTGCTTAAGGGCCTGCAGCGGCTCAACCCAGCCTTGAGGCTGGTGCTCATGAGTGCTACAGGAGATAATGAGCGCTTCTCCCGCTACTTTGGGGGCTGCCCTGTCATCAAGGTGCCTGGCTTCATGTATCCCGTCAAGGAACATTACCTGGAGGACATCCTGGCCAAGCTGGGCAAACACCAGTACCCACACCGGCATCGGCACCATGAGGTGAGGGACATCTCCATACATACCCCAGGGTTGCTGGGCTTTCTTTTGGAATTTCCTCCTCCCTATCTTCATGATAGAGCATATTATCTTCCCAAGCCTGTCTCCCTGATAAAAACTGGGAATAATCATGCCTGTGTGTGTGTGTGGCCAGTATGTGAGGGCTGGAATTCACATACCACGTAGCTCACTCACTGTGTCTATTGCTGTGTCCTGGGTATGACCCCTACCCCATGACTGTGATTGGCTTTTCTTCCCCACCTCAGTCTGAAGATGAATGTGCACTTGATTTGGACCTTGTGACTGATTTGGTTCTGCACATCGATGCCCGTGGGGAACCAGGTGGGTGCTTCCTCACTTCTCAGCTCTGTCCTTTCCCTATGGCTGGACAAACCAGCTCATGGCTGCAGGGCCCCTTTACAGGTGGGATCCTGTGCTTTCTGCCTGGTTGGCAAGAAATCAAAGGAGTGCAGCAACGTCTCCAGGAAGCCCTGGGCATGCATGAGAGCAAGTACCTCATCTTACCAGGTGAGAGTCCTGCCTCTGTGGGAGTGACCCAGCCTGTACTCAAGTGGCCCCAGTTTCTGACTGTTTGACCATTTTTCTCTGAGGGTGTGGTTTATCAAATGGTTTCAGCTTATGGGGGCCAGGGATGGGTGGGGAATCCAAATTCTTGTCCTGCCCTCAGTCTGAGACTCTTCTGGTTAGAACAGTGCCTGTAGCCCTTTTGCATTTTGCTATCCACCAGTGCACTCCAATATCCCCATGATGGATCAGAAGGCCATATTCCAGCAGCCTCCACTTGGGGTTCGTAAGATTGTATTGGCCACCAACATTGCAGAGACCTCCATCACAGTTAACGACATCGTGCATGTCGTGGACAGCGGTCTGCATAAGGAGGAACGCTATGACCTGAAGACCAAGGTGGTGCCTCTCTCTTGGACCCAACCTATCCTTTGGGGGAGGACTCCTGTTCTGAGGTGGCCCCTAGTCTCCATCTGCTGTAGACATCCTTTTTGTGTGAAGGCCACACTTAGGGGAAATGTCCCTGTTGAGGGGTGATGAGGGTGACTGGAGAAGTGGGCAGACAAGACCTGTAGACGTGTAAGTTTCCTGCCTTCCCCCAGGTGTCCTGCCTGGAGACTGTGTGGGTGTCGAGAGCAAACGTGATTCAGCGCCGGGGCAGAGCAGGCCGCTGCCAGTCAGGTTTTGCCTACCACTTGTTCCCGAGGAGCCGGCTGGAGAAAATGGTTCCTTTCCAAGTGCCAGAGATCCTGCGCACACCCCTCGAGAACCTGGTGCTGCAAGCCAAAATCCACATGCCTGAGAAGACGGTGCGGCAGAGGCAGGGCTGGGGAAGAGCTTGCTCCTGGACAGGGCAAGCGGGACACAGACTCATGGGGGTGTGGTTGGTTCTTGTTGCTGCAGGCAGTGGAGTTCCTCTCTAAGGCTGTGGACAGTCCCAATATCAAGGCAGTGGATGAGGCTGTCATACTGCTCCAGGAGATTGGTAAGTGGAGGCTAGGAATGGTTGGGCTGTGGAGGGGCTCATGGGTGGGACTGACAGCTGAGCTGTTGCAGGAGTGCTGGACCAGCGGGAGTACCTGACCACCCTGGGGCAGCGCCTGGCCCACATCTCTACTGACCCCCGGCTGGCCAAGGCCATAGTGTTGGCTGCCATCTTCCGTTGCCTGCACCCGCTGCTGGTGGTTGTTTCCTGCCTTACCCGGGACCCCTTCAGCAGCAGTTTGCAGAACCGGGCAGAAGTAGACAAGGTTAGACCCAGTGCTTCCTATAGCCTTCTTTCTGTTTTTATTCATACCCCACCCACTGTCCTGACCCCTGGACATTCTCTCCCAGGTGAAGGCACTGCTGAGCCACGACAGTGGTAGTGACCATTTGGCCTTCGTGCGTGCCGTGGCTGGCTGGGAGGAGGTGCTGCGTTGGCAGGACCGTACCTCCAGGGAAAACTACCTGGAAGAAAACCTTCTGTACGCCCCCAGCTTGCGCTTCATCCACGGTCAGCCTGGCCCCCAAGAGGGCCTTCCTGAGCACCTCCCACCCACAGAGCTCCCATCAGCTCCCATCCCCAGCCTCGAGGCAGGGCCTCTGTTCACACTGCACTTTGCCTCCCCAGGGCTCATCAAGCAGTTCTCGGAGAACATTTACGAGGCTTTCCTAGTGGGAAAGCCCTCTGACTGCACACTGCCCTCTGCTCAGTGCAATGAATACAGCGAGGAAGAGGAGCTGGTGAAGGGGGTGCTGATGGCGGGCCTCTACCCCAACCTCATCCAGGTGCCTCCTCTAGGACAGAAAGCTGACCAGGTCCCTACCTCTCTCCACCCCTAGCTCCTTGCTCAGTATCTTCCTCTGTCCCTTTAGGTGAGGCAAGGTAAGGTGACTCGGCAGGGGAAGTTCAAGCCTAACAGTGTCACTTACAGGACCAAATCTGGCAACATCTTGCTGCACAAATCGACCATTAACAGGTGGGTGGCAGGCAGGATTAGATAGGGAGGGCCTCAGAGACTGGCCAGAGGTGTGGCTTCACATTACACAACACTTTGTTCCCTAGGGAGGCTACCCGGTTACGGAGCCGATGGCTGACATATTTCATGGCCGTCAAGTCCAACGGTAGCGTTTTTGTTCGAGATTCCTCCCAGGTGCACCCGCTAGCTGTGCTGCTCCTAACAGATGGGGACGTCCACATCCGTGGTGGGTACCCCTTCCTTCCACCACTCCAAGGCCTACTCATGGCCTCAGAGGCATGGCCAACACAGACTCCCCGTCTTTACCCTTCTCCAGATGACGGGCGCCGGGCCACCATCTCACTGAGTGACAGTGACCTGCTGCGGCTAGAAGGTGATTCACGAACTGTGCGGTTGCTAAGGGAGCTGCGGCGAGCCCTAGGCCGAATGGTGGAGCGGAGCCTCCGTAGTGAGCTAGCTGCACTTCCACTGAGTGTGCAGCAGGAACATGGGCAGCTGCTTGCACTGTTGGCAGAGCTGCTGCGGGGACCTTGTGGCAGCTTTGATGTGCGCAAGACAGCTGATGACTGAGTCCCTCTTCCGCTGGGGCTGTGTACAGAGTGCAAATGTTTATTTAAAATAAAGTTATATTTATCCCTTGTGAATACTGCTGTCCTACTGAGGGCTCCTCTCAGGACTCTGGGCTCTTGGCCCCAATTCAGGCGGACCAGAGATGCTTACTGCTGGGGATACAGAGCTGGCTATGGCCCAAGTCCTAAGGGAGGAAGGGGCTAAGAATGAACCACCAGAGCTGTCAACACATTTCAACTGCTTTGCTAGTCTCCGCACTGACACTGCTGCTCCCAGTGATGCCCACAGCACAGCACTTTCCTAGGCAGCCTTGATTTGTATGATGGTCCTGCAGGGAACACGGGGCATTTGTCCTTGACCACACCTGTCTCTCACAGATGAGGGAGGAGGAACTGAAGGTACAAGGGGATAAAGTAGGTATGGGGACTAACCGATGACAAGCAACACAGCCTGTGTGGTGGGGTGTCAGGCAGCTTTATTGTTTAAATCAGTACAGTTACAGACTCAGGTAATGGCTAAGCCATGAGCAAACAAAGTACATAAAGATCTCATCCCCAAACCTTGCAAAGTATACACATCATATGGCCCATAGTCCCAATCGGCCAGATCAGCCTTCTCAGGTTCTCCTGACTTGTGGGACCATTCCAGGGAGCTGGGCCTCTTATAGTCTACCTAGAGAGCTTGGGCCACCTTCCCCTCTAATCCTTGGCCAGTGGACTCTTGTCAATCTCAGCATCCTCAAGGCCCCAGGATCGACATCAAGGAAGGTAGCAAGTACCTTTATGCCCTCAGCCACCAGCACCCTGGTCCCCACTGCTTCCTTCTTCCCAGTTCCCTCTTGCTGAAAAAATACTGACACTGAGGGCTCCATGCAGCCTTCTACAGACAGCCTGGGAAGAAAGCCACTCCCTGGCTCAGGCAGTCCACAGGCCCCTGCAAGTGAGTGAGTGAGTGAGTGAGTGAGAGAGAGAGAGAGAGAGAGAGAGTGTGTGTGTGTGTGTGTGTGTGTGTGTGTGAGAGAGAGAGAGAGTGTGTGTGTGTGTGTAGAGCTAGAGATTTAGTTTCAAGATTTCTGAAAGGAAACTGCTGCCTCAAAACTGTCTAGGACCTTCAGTCCCAGGGATGACTTCCTTGGGTACAGACCTCTCTACCTGCTCAAGCTGTACCTGGAGCAGAGGTGGAGACTGTGTCAGGAGGAGGGCCAAGAGGGTCAGAGATCTGGGCCAGCCTCCTGACAGGCAAATCTGCGCAGCAGAAAATGCCCCACCAGAGGAGCCCTTAGACACTCCCAGGCCATTTCACTACAAACTTAGGTTTGAATCCTTTATTAGAAACCATGCAAACTTTAATACAAAAAATACAAGTGCAATAAGAAACTTGTGTTGATATAATTCCCAGGATATCTCAGCATTGCAGCCATCCCACCCATAAACAGACTACGCTGGGATGGCTGCACCATCACGAAGGGCCTGGCCTCTCCTGCTCCTCTCCAGTCACACCAGGTCTCATGCATTTTAGTTTGAAATTTCCACACCTGATTCCTCACTGTTCACATGCATTCTGGACAGCTCAGGCTCCCCTGGACATGAGGGTTTGGGTGCCTTGGCCTGCAAGTGCAGGTCAGGGACTCTGACCATCATTTCTGTTTCTCCAGGCCTGGTTTTCTATCACACGTTGACCACCAGTTCCCAGGGAAGGAGACAGATGCCAAAACCAGCCTCTTGGTTAGAAAAAGAAAGCAGCATACACAATGCCAGCACAGCCAGTCCCACTGGCCCGCCCTCGCTGTCCGACTGCTGACTAGGCAGCAGCCCCACTTCTCACTTTCTTCCCACTGGGCCCCAAGCGGCCCACAGTGGGGCAGCCCCCCAAAACTGACAGCCTCCTCAGTGGAGACTCAGGACCTCCCCCTTGCTTCCTCCATCACCTACTGAGAACTCTCTTTAGACATGGCTTCAACCTGCAAACTATACTACCAGTTCATGGGTTACTGGAAGGGGAAAAAAAAGACTAAAACAAGAAAAAAGAAAAGTGAGACAGCAGCTATTTAGGTATAAGCAGTGGGGACAAGGGCAGCGGACCCCTGATTAACTTGAAGCAGGGCAGCCAAAGGGCCTGATACAATAACCTACAGGGTGGCTTCCTCTGTGGGGTCAAGGAGAGGCAGTGGTTTAGGTTCCAGGGGATTCGGTCAGTGCTGGTCACAACCTGGAGTTCACCTCTACTAGTCCCTCCAGGTTGAACCAGGGAAGAGAGGGAGGGTTTGTCAGTTTCTTGGAATCCAGCACCCCACCCCTAGATCCCACAGAGATCCCATTAGACTCCCATCGCCGCCCCAACCCTCTCCATGGAGCAGTGGTGGGATGGGAAGTTGGAGCTGGCCCGGAAGAGGGGGGAAGGAGGGGAAGGCAGCAGAGGCTGCTGCCGCCTTGAGCAAGCTAGGCAGGAGGGAAAGAGGCCTAAAGGACTGCCCAGCCCCCAAGAGCTCACACGTCTAGTAGACAGCCCGGGAAAGGGAGCCCAGGGCCCGGGCCCCCAAGCTTGGGCAGCCAGGGAAGTGGGGAGGCCGGGAGACAATGTCGGCCCCATGGTCGGTGCGGGCCCTGGCATTTGCCCGGAACGTCAGCCTGTAGGTCTCAATCTGCAGGGACACGTGAGGAGGGACGGGAGAGGGCAACAAGGGGGAGACAAGAAGGGGAACACGGGGAGATGGAAGACGAGACCAGAATGTCATCGTTAGATGCCTGGAAGATAAAAGGTTACCTTGTTAAAATTTAGGCCATACTCCAGTCATAAAACAAAGGAGTTTCAATTTTCAGCCAGTGACAGGGCCCCTGGCTGGCCCTTAGGCCAAGCCCAGCCACTTACTTGTCTCCTGGATCTGGCTGTCCAAGGTCTGGGGCTCCCTTTGGTCACCACCCCCTGACAGGGTGGTGTGGCCACTGAGGCCACTGGCTGAAGTAGGGGCGCCACCATCAAGCGCAGCCTCAGGGATGGCCGGCTCCTCCCCAGCAGGGGGACCCGGACACGGAGGGGCCTCACTGCCACCGCCCTCAGTCTACAATGAAACAGTGGGAGAGACAGTGAAGGGTCAGTTGGGGAGGGATGGGATGGGTGATGGCGGTGAGGTTTCATACACAGCCTTCCCAACCCACACCCCCAGCAAGCACTGGCTCTACACTAGGTGTCTACCCTCTCTTCCCCACCACTGACTCTCTGGTAGGGCGTTAATGATACTCTCGTGAGTCTCACTGTGGAACTCTGTGAATCTCACCAAGGTTGATACCAAATAAAACATGGCTAAGACACAAGCAACAGTAACTCTGAAGAGCACACAAGAGTGGACTAGGCCTGGCTGGGAAACAGGGGTGGCCCCTGCCAGACCACAGCCGATGCTTAGAGGGCCCTTGGTAACTAAGTAGACACCCTGCCTGCTCATCTGCTGTGTGGTAAGGTCCCCTCATGGTACAGCATCTTTTATGCTTGGCATCACTCATGGGCACATGGACACAGAGGAAGCAGGAAGAAGGTATCCAAAGAGGTATTAGCCGGGAACATTTATTTCAGGGCCTTATGGAGCCCAACTGGAGGATACTCAGCATCAACAGTGGGAGCTTTTAGTGGGCTGGACCACTATGCCCCAGAAAGCCCACCAGGCAACAGTGGAGACAGACAAGGAACAGATAGGGAGGTAAAGTGGAAAAAGAAAGTAACACAAAACTTGGCACAGAAAAGCCTAGGTGTGAATCTTGGGGTGCATTCACTTCCTGCTGTGGCCATGAACCAGACCCCAAATCTGCAACGTCCCACTCACACAGGGAGGGATGATGCCTCTCAAGTCTGGGAGGTTAAACTCTAAAAGCAAAGTTCCCCAAAATGTTAACTGAGGTGGAGCCAGGGCTGGCAGCGGAGTGTGAAAGGAAAGGCTGGCTGCAGAATGCCCAGCACTCCTGTGAGGAGGGAAGGTGCAGGGAGACTGTGGCCTGCCCCCGCTCGTCTCCCCGAGTATCAGCAGCAGCTTCACGCTTGGGAGCCGGGGGCCTCTACCTGCACAGGTCTCCCCACCTGCCCACGACACTGAATGAGGGATAGATGGAATCTTGGCACACAAAAGGTCTCACAGTACTGTGGAAAGAGGAGAGGGAGGAAAGAGGAGAGGGAGGAAAGAGGAGAGGCCCAGCCAACGTCAGATATGCAAGTCTGTCTCTGCTCTGATGCCACCAGCAGTACTAGTGTCTGGAGTAAAAACGATAGTCAGGGAACTATGTGCAGAATGCCAGCTTACCTTCTTACCTGGGCCCCAACCAGGTTCCATCAGAAAATGGCTGAGATGTACCCAATAAGGAAGGTCACACTTCTCAGGAGCTGAGAGGTGGCTGGGACTCTGCCTCCTCTGGACTAATGGTGGTAATGGAGACAGCAATGGGATGACTGAACACGTGACTTCTGGAGAAACTGAGGGGCGGTGACAGGCCTGCTACGCCCCATTGCAACCGCACTGTCCCCACACCACTCTAGCTCTGCACTGGTGACCCACAAACTACCTTCACGGCACCTCCTGCAGGCAGGTGGCCCACATTATCAAGGGATCCAACTTTGGCCTGGGCCTTCTCCTTGAAGTTCAACTTCTGACTTTCAATCTTGACATCTCCTCCTCCTGGAATGACAAAGGAACTGGTCACTGAGCAGCTCCAGGGTGGTCCTGAGGACAAGAGGCAGTGGTAATACCTCCCTTGGTGGGAAGGCTGATCTACAACCACTGGAGGCCCAGCCTGGTGCTGGCTTTTGACTCTCCGGCCCCACTGTGCTCCTTAGTGCTCCATCAGTCAGGGTCTCAACTGCACAGTTGCTCAAGGTGATGCTTGGTGAATGACAGGGAGAGGAGCCAGACACTGACTGCTCGAGCCCCAGCGTGCAAAGGAGGGACAGGAAAACAGAAAGGGCAGGCTCACAAGTGTGAGCTGAGAAAAGGTGGGCAGGGTCCAGTGCTCTCGGGCTCGGGGAGAAGTGAAGGATATTTGCACACAAGGACAAGGTTGAGAGCATACTGCCAGAAGGGAGCACTGGGCAGGAATCATCTTCTGATCCTTCCGTCCCTGTTCATCTGCACTCTGCCCACCTACCCATGTTCCTGACAAACTTATCAGGTTTCCTCCCCACTGTAGGGATAGCCCTGGCAACATCGGGCCTTAGTGCCATTAGGGCAAGAGCTATCTCATAAATGGATTTTCCAGACAAAGGGGGAGTGGGATAAACAATGAAAGACCACAGTGTTTGGTCTTCCACTAGAGAATACACTCTAAATTGGATCTCACAATCCCAATACTTGGAAGGATGAGTAGCAGGAGGACTGCTAAAAGTTAAAACCACCACAACGAAACTATGAAAATAAAACAAACCTGCTTGGGGGGGGGGGGGAGGAGACTTTCAGTTCCTTCACTTTAACTGGCCTAGGAGCTGATCTCAGGAGTCATCTGGTTTTGGAGTAAGACCTCACAACCCACTGTCTGCTGTGGCCTAGGAACCAGAGAATGAGCCGAGGCCAAGTGCCTCAGGCTCTCCTGAGAGGCCTCAGTGGGACACTGTTAGTGATGCTGCCAGAGGGAAATGCCACTGGTACAGCTACCAGATCCTCAGTCAGCATTCCAAAAGCTCTCTCTTCTGTAAGGCCGGGCACCAAGGAGTCTCTGCTTGGGGGCTCCATTTGTTCCTGGATCTGCCATGAGTCTGAACCACCACTTGACTCCGTCAACACTAGCTCCCAGCATGCTCATTCAGGAGGCTGGCCCAGGTCACCAGTGCCAGGCACACAGCACACAAGATTGCCAGGGACAGCATGGAAATGTCACCAAGGAAACAGCTGTCAAAATGGCCTCAACAAACTGTCCCTCTTCCAACAGAAAGGCAGCACCCAGCTGCTATCTCTGGCATGAAATCTGTGCTGCTTCTATCGGGCACCAAGGGGTGGGAGGTAACTCAGAGATTTTCTTCTTTATTTTTCATGTGTATGTTGTGTATAGGCATGTGTGTAAGTGCAGGTGTGTGGCTTCACAAGCTCATAAAGGCTGAGGTTAAGTGTCAGCAGACTTCCCTTAAGGGTCTCTCTCAATTGAACCCAGAACTCGCAAATATGGCTTGTCTAGGGATAATGTCTACAGCTTCCAAGCACTGAAATTACAATTTGGCTACCATGTCCAAAAGGCATGTATGTGCTTTCCAGGGATCTCAAGTTGGGTCTGGGCACCCTTTCCAGAACTGATTCAGAGTGTTTTGTTTTGTTGTTGTTGTTTTAGTTTTTCAAGACAGGGTTTCTCTGTGTAGCCCAGGCTGGCCTTGAATTCATAGAGATCCACCTGCCTCTGCCTCCCAAGTGCTGGGTTAAAGGCGTGTGCCACCACCACCTTGCTCTGGCTCAAGAGTTTTGATGAAATGGTCCCAGCTGGAAGGCCACTAAGATAACCTCTGAAGGTCCACCTACCGGGGAGTCTTAGCACCACAGGCAGAGACACTCACCAGGCTTGTGCTTGATATTAGCTTTGGACCCACACTTTGAGGATACCTTGGAGATGTCCACTTTCTTATTCTGAATCTGAACCTAAGCAGAAGAACAGAAAGCAAATATCCTCAGAGAGAAGACAGATCATGGAGGAGCCCAGCCCCACTTCATGAGCTCCCTTGGTTATTGCCATCTCAGGTCTGTTCAAGGATAAAGCTACATCCTAAAGTGCTTAAAAGAGCCTATGATCTACTGTGGCCCTTCTCTTTTCCTCTGACCCCACCTCCCAGTCCCAAGTCTTCCTTTCCATCCTCCAGAGCTGCTCCTCTGTGCAGGATACAAACACCAACATCGCCGGGCGGTGGTGGCGCACGCCTTTAATCCCAGCACTCGGGAGGCAGAGCCAGGCGGATCTCCGTGAGTTCGAGGCCAGCCTGGGCTACAGAGTGAGTTCCAGGAAAGGCGCAAAGCTACACAGAGAAACCCTGTCTCGAAAAAACCAAATAAATAAACAAATAAATAAAAACAAACACCAACATCAAGGCTCTCCTAAAATGCCCATCTTGTTTGGTCTCAAAGTCTTACCCATCAACTCTTCTCCCATAGTAACTTAGACTAACACTGAATTTCCTTCCATTGTTTTTCAATGCATGTCCCCCAAATCAACTGCACAGCGACATGCGTCTGTGGGCTTCATGATACAATCAGTCCCCCAGGAAAACAAAAATGCACACAAGGGCCACAAATGATCTGTACTATTTGGCATACATCTACCCCTCGGCAAATACTCAGCACTTAGGTTATTTACTACCTCTACAAAAAAATCATCTTCAAAATGTAGAATAAAGTTATCAATTTAAATCTTTTTTGCATTTTATGTTAAAAAGGTGTATTTTTATTTGTGTGTTTGAGCATTCTGCCTGCATGTTATGTCTAAGCACTACCTGCATATCTGGTGTTCACAAAGGCCAGAAGAAGTCAGAGAGCTCCTAAACTAGAGTTGTTATAGTTGTGAGCTGTCATGTGAGTAGAGACAATCAAATGACCACTGAACCATCTCTCCAGCCCCACCTGGTACATTTTATACAAACAACAAGTAAGGTTATAAGACAGCAGTATCCTCAGCTAGCAACATATGTTTTGTTTTGTTTTGTTTTGAGACAAATTCACCTTTGCTAATATGCAGGCCTTAGCTTCCAGAGTGCTACATTACAGTATCTTACATAGGGGCTGTGGTTATTTTTCAGATTGATTTTTAAATGTGCTTCTTAGCCATGGAAGACCCACTTTACCAAGAATACTTGTTCCTTTTGAGCAGTCCGAGTGCTGGAGGCACAGTCCTGTGTGCCTCTAGAGTCTGTGCCCAACAGTCTGTTCTGACCATGCACAATTTGCTTTCTTGCTTCCTTCAGGCTTCCCATAAGCTTTCATTTACAGATACTGTGTTTGTTTAGAAAATAATCAACAGAATGGATTGCCTGACAAGATCATGCCGGTTGTATTGGCACATGCTAGCCTCTAATCCCAGCACTCCAGAAGGCAGATGTAGCTAGAGCTCCATAAATTCCAGGCCATCCAAGGCTATATGTTATGTTTTTTCTTTGAAAGATAGTTCTCACACTAACATAGATTGCCTTGAACATCTGGTCTAAGGCAATCCTCCTGCTTTAGGATACTGTGTTCTGGTAACCTCAGAAAGTGCATGCCCTCAACTAAAAATCTGGCTGTTATTTAACTAGCCCACCAATGTATACTGAAGCAAGGGTGACTATCCCTGAGATCGCCTGTGGGAAATTAACAGAAACCACTTTGTCAATCTGGGATTGGACACTTTCCAAAATGATGTGAAGTTACACCCGAGGCCTCCCTTTCATCTCCTAACTATGCCTCAAAGAAAGGAAAGGCAGTGGGAAAAATCTCTGATTAAAAGACATATTAAGCCGGGCGGTGGTGGCGCACGCCTTTAATCCCAGCACTCGGGAGGCAGAGCCAGGCGGATCTCTGTGAGTTCGAGGCCAGCCTGGTCTACAGAGTGAGTTCCAGGAAAGGCGCAAAGCTGCACAGAGAAACCCTGTCTCGAAAAACAAAAATAACAACAACAACAACAACAACAACAACAACAACAACAACAAAAGACATATTCCAGCCGGCGGTGGTGGTGCATGCCTTTAATCCCAGCACTCAGGAGGCAGAGGCAGGCGGATCTCTGTGAGTTTAAGGCCAGCCTGGTCTACAGAGTGAGTTCTAGGAAAGGCGCAAAACTACACAGAGAAACCCTGTCTGGGGGGTGGGGAGGACGTATTCCAGCCCCAAACTAAAGGATGCTGGAGTCTCATGAAGACATACTCTTCTGACACCACAAACACAACTAATGGGCTGATGTGGAAAAGCCATGACCTGGGAGTCATGCCAAAATGTGGGAGAAAAATGTAAACTTAAATTAGTTTAAAGAAAACTGCAGGACAAAGGAATACTAAATGAAAACACAAGCTACAAACAGCAAAATTAACACTCCATAGACAGGGACGAGGGAGGTAGCTCTGTGGGTAAAAGTGCTTGTCATACAATATAAGGACCTTACTTCTGCTCTTCAGATATCACATACAACCTAGATCCATTGCACCAGCATCCTATAATTCACACGGAGGGAAGAGAAGCAGGGACAAGAGAATCCCCAGAAGTAAGTAGCAGATGAACAACAAAAGACTTTATCTCAAGACGGAAGAACTTGATCAAAGAGGCCCTCTCCTCTCTACCCATGTGCTGTGGCTTGAATGTGTGTGTGCTACACACACTCACACACACCTAAAGATGCTAGATCAGAATATGAAGTTCACGGCCCACCAAGCAGCTTAAAACAAAAGAGTTAACTGTATAGAAGGATCCTATGATTAAAGAAAAATGCCAGGCAATGGTGGCACACACCTTTAATCCCAGCACTTGGGAGTCAGAGGCAGGCAGATCTCTGAGTTTTGGTTTGTTGATTTTGTTCATTTATTATTGAGACAGGGTCATTCTATGTAGCCCTGGATGTTATGGAACTCAATATGTAGACCAGGCTGGCCTTGAAATCACGTGCTGGGATTACAGGAGTGTGTCACCACATTAGACTCTTATCTATCTCTCTATTTATTTACTTTTTTTAAAATTTTATGTACATTGGTGTTTTGCCATGGGTGTCAGGTTCTCTGGAACTGGAGTTACAGACAGTTATGCTGGGAAATGAACCTGGGTCCTCTGGAAGAGCAGTCAATGTTCTTAACCACTGAGCCATCTCTCCATCCCCACTGACCTATTTTGTTTTGTTTTGTTTTTTCGAGACAGGGTTTCTCTGTGTAGTTTTGGTGCCTGTCCTGGATCTCGCTCTGTAGAATAGGCTGGCCTCGAACTCACAGAGATCTGCCTGGCTCTGCCTCCTGAGGGCTGGGATGATGATGATGATGATTTTGTCTTTTTGGGTTTTTTTGGTCGTCCCCCCCCCCCCACCAGAGCTGTGGACCGAACCCAGGGCCTTACACTTGCTACCCACAGGTCTGAGCACTTACTCTCCCCCTTACAAGGGTGAAACAGAACCCAAATTGTCATAAAATCTTAAGTTGGGAGGAGCTACAAAAGCAGCTGAAACATAGGACAGATGAACACATGACTTCCTTTTCTTTCCAATGTTCTTTGGGTATGCAGTTTGGGAGCATTTGGGGAGCACTATGCCTGTGATTTTAGTACTAGGAGGTAGACACAGCAGAATCATAAGTTTGTGAACCCGTCCCAAAAAGAAAAAAAAAAAGTATGGCCTGGTGGTGGATGGCACATGCCTTTAATCCCAGCACTTGGGAGGCAGAGGCAGGTGGATCTCTGTGAGTTTGAGGCCAGCCTGGTCTACAGAGTGAGATCCAGGACAGGTTCCAAAGCTACACAGAGAAACCCTGTCTTGAAAACAAAACAATAGCAACAAAAAAAACCACTACTGAGTTTTAACTAGGAAGTATAAGCAGGGGGTTGACTAGGAAAAGGAACACTCTTGGCTGCATTCCTCAAAATAAAACTTCAGAGGGTGTTTGTAGACCTGGGCGGAATGGCCTGAGAATCTGGGGAAGCAGGGGTGCAGAGAGAAAGAAGGAGAAAGAAAAGAAGACCACCCCAATTCAGGATGGTGGACTGAAGACAAACCAAAATGGGCCAGTTTCTCTCAAATGAGAGGTGAGGGCAGGGGCCCAATATGTGCCCTGGGTACTCTGTAGACTTCTACTTGCCTAGGCACCACCACAGGAACAAGCAGGAAACACCCACTGAAGGACGATGACCCTCTGAGCTGTTTCTTTGGACCAGAACCTCCCTGTGAGCTGTACTCACCAGCATCCCCCAACACATGCCAAGAGCTAACGTGAGCAGCACTGTGATAACAGGGAGGATGTTTGGATGGAACAGACACAAAGAAAAGGACTGAAGAAGAGAAGACAGAAGGTGAGAGCAGAAAGAAGAGAGAACACAAAGGAAAACACAGGCAGGAACAGGAGTGGTAGTGAAATGCCGGTTAATATAATGTCATAATGTCAAAGGTTCAAGCACAGGCCTTGGTAGGACATGGGTACCTGTCTCAGAGCAGGGATCCCCCAGGGGCTGCCCAGGCACACAGCAAGTCTGCACATCCCAAGCAATGGGAGCTTCAGCTCTCAGCAGGTCTCTGGCTCAGGTAGAGAAAAATACAAAGCCTCCCACACATGGTGAGATGAGACCACCCGAGTATCTCTAGCCGATCATTAGGACACCCCCAAAATATATATAGGCCTCCAGCTCCCATCACTTGGCAGGAGACCAACCCAGACCACTGAGATCCTGTCACATGAGGGAAGGGAACCCTCTTGCCGGGGTTTCCCAGAGTCTAGGCCTCATATACCATCTGACCAGAGCTTATACTTACATTGCCACCTCCAGGGACATGCTTAATATTGTCCTTGGAACCACACTTGGATTGAATATGGCTGTAGCTCACTTTTTTGGAGACTATCTGGACCTGGAGTGTTAGAGAACAGGAAGAGAGAGAAAAACAAAAACAAAAAACACAAAGGGAGAGGGCTAGTTAGAACTTACACAGAGCAGGTCCACATATGATCACAATCCCAACAAGAGCGTCCTCAGACCTCTGTCCACACTTTTGTTAGAACATGGTTGGCAAACAAAGGAAAATGGATGAAAGCAAGAAAGGGAGTGAGTAAAGAAAGCGACGACAGAAGCTGCAGTGCTGTGTGGCTGTCCTCACTGCTCCTGGGGGTTGGGCTGGAGTTTGTTTCTAAGACTCAAACAGGCCCCTGATGCCCACTCAAATACTGCCCCAACTTATTGTCTAGACCCTTCTCTGAAGAGTGGATATTGATGCTCTGGACCAGTTCCCATCTGGGTCCTGGAACTTGCAGCCAGACTCAGCCCTGGAAACAAAAGCTGCTCTAAGAATTGTTGGGCAACTGGCTAACAGCACAGATCTGATAACAACAGGAAGGAAGACACTGTTGATATAAAAAGGCAAATGGTCACAGAATCCTGAACCTGACACCAGGAGAAGTATAGGCCACAGACATTAGCTGGCACACTTCACTCATCCCTCTCAGGCTTTCAAGAACACTATGTGATAGACGAGGAGGGACTTCATTTTCATTTGTTTGTTTGAAAAAGGGTCTCACGGCCAGGCAGAGGTGGTGCATGCCTTTAATCCCAGCACTCAGTAGGCAGAGGCAAGCAGATCTCTGTCAGTTCAAGGCCAGCCTGGTCTACAGAGCAAATTTAAGACAGCCAAGGCTGCATAGAGAAACCCTGTCTCAAACAACAACAAAACAAAATAAAAAACAGAAGGAAGAAAGAAGGAGGAAGAGGAGGGGGAAGAGGAGGGAGAGGAGGGGGAGGAGGAAAAAAAAGAGGAGGAAGAGCAGGAGCAGCAGGAAGAGGAGGAGGAAGAGGGGGAGGAGGAGGAGGAGGAGGAGGAGGAGGAGGAGGAATTAGGGTCTCACTATGTAGATAAGCAGACCTGGGACTTGCTATGTACCCCAAGCAGGCCTCAAATTCCTGGTTCTCCTGTCTCACTCAGAACACTGCTGGGATTATAGCCAGCATATCTGGCTTTACGATCCTTCGAATCCTCTAGTGTATAATCCTATGTCCAGTGAGTTGCATGTACAAACAGAACAGACCAAAATGGTGTTAGTGATAGACAATTCAGGAGGGCACAACCATACCACACTGCAATACCCTAGCCTGGAACTGAGGAGCATACAGAATTCTTCTTTGGCTCTCAAGAATAAATACTTCCAGGTCCTTTCTTCCATCCCTCCCTCTCCTTAGAACTAGAGGATCTTTGCAAATGAAATATGCTGTGCTGCCTGTAGAACACAGAGAACACCCTGAGGAACTCTAATTCAGACCAGACACCTTACCATGTTCTTTTCATTCATTTCCCAACTTCCTTCATGACTTTAACAGTGGATTGCTGTTAGTAAACTACAGTGAGCTGTCTAAACCATGTGACTCCACGTGCTTTAGTGATGGCCCACCAGAAGTCAGCTTTCATTATCTCATTACCCCATCACAGCAGTTCCTGGGGTTGAGAAACTACTCATCTTGGTCCCTAAGGGCCAGAGTCCAGGTAATCCACCTGCCTGCTACAGCAGGTACCAGGAGCCTATTTTTCAGTGTGTGAAATTCACAACAAAGCTGGGGTTTCAGTTTCCCAATGCCTTTCAGCAGACACTATTCCCTACAAGGTGGTTTTCCACCATCGATGAGAATCCTAATATCCCACCAAGAGATGAATGGGGGAGGGGGTATCATATGATATAGCTCAGCAGTAGTGCACAAAGCCTTGGCTTTAAAAGGCATCTCCAGGGGGAAAAAAAAAAAAAAAAAAAAAAAAAAGACAGACCCAGTAGCCAGCCTCACCTTTGTAAGGTCAGAAGACAGGGTGGCAGGGCTCTGGGTACCGACACCGCCTTGTCTTCTGAGGAAGAGCCTGGGCATGATGGATCTGTATGCATACTATGCATACTAAGTGAGTTTCAAATGTCAAGGAAGTGACCGACAGTTTGCAAGTTCCCTTCATCAGGCTGAATAAGTAGCCCTCAATGGGGTATGAGCTCACAACTCAGTTAGCTCTTGGGGATAATATAAAAACTGATGGCTGAGTCATTAACTAGAGGAAGGAACACAGGAAGAAGCAAGAACCAGTTAAGAACAGGAGCAAAGTAAAATAGAAGGGAAAATGACTCAGGCCAGAAGAATGATGTCACCACTTTACCTCAAGGAGGGAACCTAAATAAAACTCACTTTCCCAGCAGATGGTCTCTGTGCACTCGCAATGGAGCCAGCTGCTTTAGTGACTGCGTTAGGTTCAGGCTTCCCAGATGTGGCAGCTGCCTCTGTTTTTTTCTCTATTTTGGCCTGGATGGAGATAAAGGGGGTGGGGTGGGGAGATGATGTGCAAATTTCAAACAAAGATGAGAGTCCAAATGCCAAGGAAAGAGAAAGGTGGGAGGAAAACAAAACAAAAACCACGGCCAGGATGCCAGGCAGAAAGAAGCAGGTCACCCTTGTCCCTAGGATAGCACACTGCTAGGCTAGATCCTCAGGGATCCCTGAGCCAGGGCACAGAAGAGGAATCACAGGCCAGAGCTGTAACAAAGAGGAGATCATACATTTATGGAGAAAAGGTCTGAAGGCTAAGAAGATCAAATTGGTGGTTTTTTTTGTGAGCATGTGTGAGACTGTCATTTTAAATCACGGTGCCCACACAGACAATAGACAACCCAATCACTAGCCCAAGTTATTTAGAACCTCTTAAGCTTTTATAGCAAGAAAAAGTAAGAAGATCATAGACGGGAGAAGGGTCATCTGTGGCTCAGTCCAGATACTGGGCTGGTTATCCACAACAACTACTGTTTACCAAAAGTAACTCTGAAGCCCTCATCCCAGAATGATCCTAGTTTGTCATCCAAATGAACCATGATTGTGCTGTGCTCTTGTTCCTATTCGATTTTTTTTTAATTTTATGTGTATGGGTGTTTTGCATACAGACACCATGTGCATGCCTGGTGCCCACAGAGACCAGAAGCGGGCACTGGGCTTGCTGGAACTGGAGTCACATACAAATGGTCGTGAGCCACAGATGTAGGTTCTGGGAACTAAGCCTGGGTTCTTAACTACTGAGTCATCTCTCCAGGCCCCCTACTCAATTCTAAGAGCTTTGGACTAATGAAACTGAAGTATCCTAACTTTGGATGCTGACAGAATAGTTCAAGTGCTAGCAAAGGACGAACTGGGACTGTAACTACTCCAGGGATGAGACAGTCTCAGGGGAACTTGGCCACCAATTCTTCCACATTCTGGGTTCCCCACAGCTGCTAACACTTAAGGCAGCCATCTGTGATCATGCAAACAGAATATTCTTTTTAAAATAGTTATTTATTGTGTATGTGCATGTGTGCATATAAACACGTGTGCTACAGCACATATGTGGAGGTTAGAAGAAAACCTGTAGGAGTTATTTTTCTCCCCCATCACAAGATTTCAATTTTGGTGGCCAGTACTTTTATCCCAGTTATCTTGTTGGCCCCAGAATGTTCTCTGTTATCCTGCCCCCTCCCACCCTCCCAAAAAGGGCAAAGTTTTTCTATGTAGTCCTGGAGCTCACTCTGTAGACCACACTGGCCTCAAACTCACAGAGATCCTCCTGCCTCTGCCTTTCTCTGCTGGAATTAAAGTTGGGCCACCACACCCAGCTTCAGAACTTCCTTAATGTGAAGCACCATGTATGGCTCATTTCTTTCTTTCTTCTTTTTCTTTCTTTCTTTGTTTGTTTGTTTGATGTGCATTGATATTTTGCCATGGGTGGCAGGTCCCCTGGAACTGGAACTGTAGACAGTCGTGAGCTGCCCTGTGGGTGCTGGGATTTGAACCCAGGTCCTTTGGAAGAGCAGTCAGTGCTCTTAACCACTGACCCATCTCTCCAGGCCTGTGTATGGTTCATTTCACAGCAGGGCTTCTCTTGGACACTAGAGGGCACCCCAGTTTTCTTTTGGACAGACTCCTCCCACATCATGGGATGGAGAAATAGGTGTGTCTGTTAAGAGCCATAAATAACTGGGTTCATGTCCGGTGTCTCTTACTCTCATAGTTTCTGAAGCTCTCTCTCCACGTTCCCTAACCCCTGCAGCAGCTGGCTTCAAACTCATAGTGATTCTGGTTGCTCTCTCTCCCGAGTGTTCACATTATAGGCAGGAACCACTACATCCACTTTCTAGAATTTTTGTAAAACAGACGACACTTTGTACCCCAACATACTGAACAGTAGCTCTTGTACTGCTATGGGGAGAGAAAGAGAGAACACAGCTGAGCCTGGGTCTTCCTGATACTGCAATGCCAGAAGCCCAACTGAAATCCCTGGTCCTGAATGCAAAGTCCTAAAAGCCCTCTTTGGTGGCTGGACGAGGCAGAAGAGAAGCAGAAGCCAACAAGCTAAGATTCCCCAGCTCCTGGACTCACCCGGCCTCCTCCAGGCTGGTGCTTGATATTTTCTGTAGAGCCAATCTTGGAGCGAACATTCTTCAGATCAGGGGCAGAGGCAGTGGTGGTCAGGCGGCTCAGCCTGGGAGCAGAAGAACTAGGCTTAGCCGAGGTGGGCTTCTTGTCCACAGAAACTGCCACAGAAGACCGGGAAGGTACAGATGTGGGCTTGACTCGGGTGGAAGTCGTCCCTCCTGGGGGTGCTGGCCCAGTGGGAGTGGTGTTTCTCTTCACAGAACTGGTAGAGGTGGTCTTTGAGCGACTCAAGTCAGCTGCAAAGAAATGAGAAGTAGCAGGAGTTCATGGGAAAAGGGGAGTCTTAGAGTTGGGGAGGGAGGGCAGGCTCACTGGGCTCTATGAGGCGTTAGGTAAACTGGGTATTACCTGGTGCAGACTTGGCAGTCATCCTTTTGACATCAGCAGGTTTTCCCTCTGTTTTAGTGGCTGCACAAACAAAGTAGTATACTTAACAAGATGACCTGCTGAGATTCATCATTCATTTGACAATTACAGAATGCCTACTTTGAGCTAGTGACTGTGCTTCTATCTGGGACATAGTACAAAAATTGCATAGTCACATGAAGACTGTGTGCTCACAGTAAACAAGGCCAGCACTGCATCTCGTTTTCATCAGTCTCAATAATGACTTATGCGAAGTAGCTTATCTCTTTTTTGCATGGTGGAGACTAAACCTAGGGCCTCGCACACACTGGAAGTGTTTTACCATGATGCTGGACTCATGGACACACTCTATGGAGTCACTAACAAAGGAGTAACTAACTCATCTGAGAATTCACAAGCATCACCTTTGCTCAAGATTTTTCTGATACATACAGCTGCTAAGCTCACTCAGTGGTGAGGGCTTGTTAAACCCAGGGCCTGCCTGGCTACCACTGTACAAGGTACCTAACACTGAGGGTTGTTGCATAAACAAATCACTATACTGTCAGTGCTACAGCCAGAAGCAAAGGGAAAGGCCTATTCTCTTCCCACTGCTTCCCATGGGAGGAAGACTATGTAATACTCACAGATGGGCCTCTTAGGCAGAGGTGTGGCAGGACTTCTACTGCTTGGCCCAGTGGAAACAAGAGTTGAGGGAGATGTGGCTTTTGAGACAGTTGGTGTGGTTTTAGGTCCAGGTCTGAGGGCTGGGGTGGATGCAGGCTTGGAAGGTGAGGTCCGCTTTTCAGAAATCTTAGCCTCCGTAACTGGCTGGAAATGGGAAAGTGGAGGTAAGAGCTGCAGGTCAGTGATGGCTCCATAGGGTTTTATAAGCATGCCCAGAAAATAGAAGACACTATGGACTCTGCAGTGAGTAACTAGAAAATATATGGTTCTAAGTCAAGTAATCTAGATAATTTGGGCAAGGTGTTTGATGCTTGTGATATCAGCACACTTGGAAGGCCTTAGGGTAAGAAGACTTCTGAGTTTGAGGCTAGCACAAGCTACACAGTGAGTTCCAGAACAGACTTATCCACAGATAGAGACCACAAAACAAAAACAAAACAAGAAAGACCTCCAGAGCAAGTGGCCAGGTAGGATTAGGAGATGGGAGTCAGTCTCCATCAATCCACTGGAAGTGTAACCTCAAAGGATGTTTCTTACCAACCAATTTTTTCCTGGTAAGATTTAATAAACATATGAACCAGAAGCTAAAAGTTATGTTTAGCCATTCTCTTGGTTAGCATTTACCCAGAGCAGTGGGACAGAACAGCACTCTTGCAGGTGAGTAGCTACCAGTCAAATCTGAGTGAGAGCCTGAGCTTGTAGCCTGAGTCTGGTTCCTAAGGCACAGTGTGTGCTTGGGAAGATCACTGGGTCCACGTACGGATTACTTCTTTATCTGAACAAAGATCAGAAAACAGCATTGCTGCAGCCCAGTTTTGATGATGTGGTAGTAGGGAATTTGAGCATGGGAAGACAGAAGAGAGACGACAAAAAGGGTCACGCGTAACCAACATCAGGCACAGGACAACGCTCAAATCAGCGTCAGTTAAGGTAGTGTTAGAAATTAATGATGGCGGGGAGGGGGAGAAAAGAGAAACCAAAAGACACAAACAGCCTGGTCTACAGAGCGAGTTCCAGAACAGTCAGGGCTACACAAACAATCTCTGTCTCAAAAACCAAACAAAAATAATAATAAAAATAGAATTATGAGTTAGTATCCTATCAAATCAAGTCTAACTGCCTATGGAGAACCTCAAGGTCAGAATGAGGAACCTGCTGCATCCTTTTCAGTTTGCTCTGAAATTTTACTATGATTTCTTTTAGATTTATGTATTTTAGGGGTATGAATGCTTTGCCTGAATGTACGTATGTGCACCATATACATGCTTGATATCCATGGAAAGTGAGAAGAGGGCTGCAGACCCCCTGGAACTGGAGGAACAGATGGTTATAAGCCATTTATGTTAGTCCTGAGAACTGAACTGAGGTTCTCTCAAAAGCAACAAGTGCTCCTAACCACTGAACCATTTCACCAGCGGGCGCGTGTGTGTGTGTGTGTGTGTGTGTGTGTGTGTGTGTGTGTGTGTGTGTGTTTGTGTGTGTGATGTGTGTGTGTGTGTGTGTGTGTTGTGTGTGTGATGTATGTGTAGGTGCCTCCAGAGACCCAATGTGGATGCTTCTGAAGAATAGCATGCACTCGTTAATCCCTGAGCCATCTCTCCAGACCCTGTTCAAGAAATGAGGACCAGGTAGAGCATAGTTAGATCTCTATTAGTCTGGCGCCAGTCTGCTCTATATAGTGTGTTCCAGGCTTGCCAGAGCTACACAGTGAGTCTTTGTCACAAAACAAAACAAAACTTTTTTTTTTTTTTTCGGTTTTTTCAAGACAGGGTTTCTCTGTAGCTTTGGAGCCTGTCCTGGAACTCCCTCTGTAGCCCAGGCTGGCCTTGAACTCACAGAGATCCGCCTGCCTCTGCCTCTCGAGTGCTGGGATTAAAGGCATGCGCCACCACCGCCCGGCAAAACAAAACATTTTGAGGACCAAAGCAAACATTATAACTATGATTAAGAAATCTTAAAAAAAAAAGAACAATCTAACAGAGTCTTATTATTTCTATCAGACCTCAAAAGTTGCTGGGATAGACTGCTCTTTTAGCCACAGTTAAATTGTTGGTTCTCATTTCATTTTCTAAACAGGTTTTCCATTTTCCGTTTACAGTATGCTTCTGTAAATCTACTACTTTAAGGGAAAAAATGGCCTAACTAGACTTCAGTGCATCTTAAAATGTTTTAATTTATCTTTATCTGAAAGACAAACAAGAGGAACACTTATAATACTGGTCACTCTTTTAAGCTATGTAGCTCAAATTAGCCTGGAACTCATAACCCTTCCCACCTCAACCTCCTGCACGCTGGGCTTGGTTAAACATCTTTAAGCCAGTTGCCTATAAAACTGCTGTTGAAACACCACATAGCAAAAGCCATAATAAAACAGTGCTGTAGGGGCTCGAACATCAGAATGTGGTTAGACCTAGGCTCAAACCTTGCCTCTGTCACTTACTGGCATGGACTTTATTTAGGAAGGCAACTTGACTGAGCTTAAACTTCCAGAATTAAAAAATGAAGTTAGCAATATTTATATTATGGATGGTTGAGAATATCCAAGGAATTAAATGTATCAAAAAACTAGTATATAGCCAGGCAGTGGTAGCTCAATCCTTTAAAAGGCAGTGGTGGCCTTTAATCCCAGCACTTGGAGGACAGAGGCAGGCTGATCTCTGTGAGTTCGAGGCCAGCCTGGTCTACAGAGTTTCAGGACAGCCAAGGCTACACAGAGAAACCCTGTATTGGAAAACCAAGAGAGAAGAGAAAAGAAACTAGTCTAGTACACTTACACACTTCCACATCGCTGCAGCCTCCTTTTCCTCGTCAGGAGCACTGTTCAAAAGCCTTAGTGAGGACCTACTATCCAGGATGCCAGTCACCTTCCTTCTACCCTCTTAATTAAATCGTTTTCTAAAGATCAGAATGGGAGCCAACCAGATAATGTTCAGAAAGAAAGCCTATGAGACAACACCATTTCTACTCTGACAGGATTTCTGAGCTTCTTAGCCAGGGTTCCAGTTTAAGACTACAATCCCTAGGGTGACTTCAAGTAGAGCACTATCACCTGAACATGGGAACCCTTTCCCACCATGAATTTGAAGATAAGGAGCTAGGCTAAAGGCTCTTCTCAAATAGAACAAGAACGCAGGGAAGGCAGTAGCAGCTACAGGCTTCAGCCTCTCCTCCTCCTCCCCCTCCTCCTCCTCCTCCTCCTCCTCCTCCTCCTCCTCCTCCTCCTCCTCCCCCTCCTCCCTCCTCCTCCTCCTCCTCCTCCTCCTCCTCCTCCTCCTCCTCCTCCTCCTCCAGGAATATCTGAAAGCAAGGACAGCACTAACTGGGAACTGGAAGGATGAACATCACAAGTAGCCCAATGACAAGTGGCCTACAGCTGGAAGCAAGGGAAGGTGTCACATGATCCTGGACCCTGTTGAGCTCAGCTGGAAAGGTCAGCATGTTGCTAAGTAACGAGGAAACTTTATTCTAAAGGGTGATTAAAGAGAAAAGCAAATAATTGAATTGGAAATAAAAATTGTGACCCACCTAAAACAATATCTGATTAGTCTGTGAAGTCTAGCAAACTGATGAGAGTACATAACTAGGTGAAGAGTAGGGAACAGTTAAGAAAAAGCAAGAAGCTAAGCAGTGGTGGTGCACACCTTTAATCCCAGCACTCAGAGGTGGAGGCAGGCAGATCTCTCTCTGAGTTCTGAGTGGAAGCCAGCCCGGTCTACAGAGCAAGTTCTGGGGCAGCCAGGGCCACACAAAGAAACCCTGTCTTGGGGGGGGGGGGGGGGGGGCGCCGCCGCCGCCGCCGCCGCCGACAAAAGAATGAAAGTAGAAGGAACATTGCTTCTGACCAGGTCAGACAACGGTAAAAAGAATAAAAGGTTTTCAAGTGCTATGACCTCACCGATGGGCACCCACGGCCGTTCAAAGCACCTATTTCCCCTTCTCCTGCCCTTCCTCAGGTCCACCAGTTCATCATCTGCAGCAACAGAGCCGGTGTATTGACCTGAAGCTCAGAGGGCATCTTTTCCTGGCACAGACATGGGTGGCTACTCACCTTTGGTTTCACGTCTCTTCCAGGTAGGGTGGAAGGCCTGGCAGTAGCAGTGGCAGCAGCAGGGCGTTTGGGTGGGGCAGCTGGTACGGAGCCTGAAGCCAGGCTCATGGGTTTTTTATTCAACCCCCCAGAAGTGGTGGGAGCTGGTTGCTTAGGGAGAGAAGTGGGCTGTGTTTTGGCTTTCGATGTTGAAGTCTTGGCAGGTTGAGTGGTGACCAAAGGCTTTAGGTTGATGGTTGTTTAATTTTTAATTTTTAATTTTTAAAGAACATCAAACACACAGACAAGAATAAAAACAAATTAAAATAAAGTATAAATTGCACAATTCAAAGTAAAATTATAAGCAATGAGGATTGATGCAACTGAAAATTAGCATTCCTTTCTTCTGAGCTCAGTAAAAAGCAAAGTGATACCAAGATGGAGATAGAAACTGTAATTTTCTTCTTTATTCTTAGTTGAACCCAAGGTCTTAGACATGCTAAGCACATGCTCTAACTACTGAGCTACACTTTCAGGTCTGTGGAAATGCTTCTCAATCACAGGGACCAATTCCAGCAGTTTGGTTTCTAAACAATTTAATTTAATAATAGCTTTGTCATTTGTTAACATTTGGTGGCTGTAAGAACTCTATAAATAAAGGCATCAGCAAGTGATTAAATCAATATTGACTGGATCTTACTTCATTTTTTTCTTTTTTTTAAAATAGGATCTAGCTGTGTTACCCAGGATGGCATACAGCTCAAGATCCTCTAGCCTCCGGCTTCCAAACTGCTAAGATTACAGGTACAGGCACCACACCCTGATTTCTTACCTATGTCTTGACAAGACAGCATAACTGTACCTAAAATGTGGTGCCTATGTGTTTATGAAGTACAAGAGGAAGTTTTGAACCTATTAACTATCTGGAAAACCTTCATTTCCTTTTCATAAACAGATTTCAGATAAGTCTACAATTGCTTTTTGATGTTAGTAAGGTAAGTCATTTATACATTGACTATGGTGAGCATGTCAAGACCCGGTCTGAAAAAGCCATGGGCACAGTAGCAGAGTGCTTGCGTAGACAGCACAAAACCCTAGGGTCAAACTCCAGCACAGAAAACAAATATGTAATGAACATTTTAAACAGATATACTATAAAAGTGCAAAGGCAAGAAAGAGATTTTAACATTTGGGATAGGCCATGTGAGAAAATAGGAATATATTTTCTAAGAACATCTAAATTTGAAGAAAGACAAGATAGCTCAGAAAAAAAGACACTGCATTCATGATTCAAGCAATAACAGCAGAAGGTCCTGATTTTAAAAATTACAGAAGAAGATTACTACCACTCATTTAAGCACCTACCTTTGCTTTCTTTTCTGGGCTTGGTGGTAGCTCCTTGTTTGGTGGGGTAGTGATGTCATTTCCTGTCACACCCACAGCAGCCTTTCCTTCTTCTTGCCTGGTTATTCCTAAAGAGTGGAGAGTCAATGAGAATTATCCTAAGCAAATGTGTTTTAAAACTATTTTAAACATACATGGCTCAGCTGAGAGAGCCGTGACTCCATTCTGAAGAGTCCCGAAGGGCGATGCCGTTGAGGATGGACACTGCCCTGCACTCTCCCTGCGATCACAGAAGTTCTAGGAGCACTTGTCCTGTGCTGAAGCAATCTAAGGAGGGGTTGCCTTGATGATTGGTGGAAGGAAACAGTCCTTAAAGTTTGGTCTCCTTTCCCTTGACACCAACAAAGAGCTTCTGTCACCCAAACACCTACTCCCTGAGAACAAAGGGGACAAAAATCTCTTCTGCTATAGTCTATCCCTGGAATAAAGGTTGCTGAGAGATGGGGCAAGAGCCAGCTCATTCAATGTCTGGCCTTACTTCCTTTCCCTGTAGAGAACTACTTACAGAGAGTGTGAGATTAGGCTGCTCCAGTTCTAACAGTGACCTAGATTCCCAACAAGGCTGAGATCCACAGAAAATAAAGTCATAAGCCCAAGCTAGCATAACTCCTCTCCATAGCGGAGGTACTTCAGATGCCAATATGAGCCTTGCCTGGAAGCACTATGAATGTGGAGGGTTTTTGACTGGTACAAAATCCAGAACCACAAAAACTACAACTAAAGAAAAGCAAAGTCATAAAATCCAAAAGGCAATTGCCAAACAAAAGAAGATAATTGAGCCTCATCTCAAATACAAAGAGATTATATGAATAACTCCTGCAAATCAGGGACTCTTTCTTGTTACAGGATCTCGTGTAGCCAGGGTTGGCCTGGAAATCACTGCATATATGAAGATGATTCTGAATTTCCTGTCTCCAACTTCTAAGTGCTAAGATTACAGAATTGTACTGCTATATCAAGTTTATGTGGTGCAAACCTAGGCTTTTAGGATGCTGGATAAGCATGCTACCAATTGAGCTGCATGCCCTGTGGCTTGCTTCTTTTTTTGAAGACAGACTCTCATATAACAGACGCTGGTCTTGAACTCCTGATCCTCTTACCTCAGTCTGATAAAAGATGTGATTACAGGCCTCAGCCATTACGCCTAGGCCCAGTTATCAATAAGTCTTGTAAGGTTAACAATCCAAAAGAAAAAGTGTTGAAAGAATAAGAAAATAGGTCTTAGAAATACTAATGTCTTTTGAAAACAAGAAAAGGTGAGCCAGGCACAGTAGCACAATGCCTATAATTCTAATACTGGGGAGACAGTAGCAGTCAGAGTTCAAGGTCAGCTATAGGAGATCCAGTCTCAAAAACCAAACGGGAAGGGTTGGAGATATCTCAAAGGTTAAGAGCACCGACCTTTCTTGCAGAGACCTACATTTGATTCCTAGCACCCATGTTATAGCATATAGATCTAGTTCTGGGGGATCCACAGGCACTGCATACACATATAGTGACATATAGGCAGAAAACACCCATGAAATAAAAAAAATAAACAAATCTTGAAGAAAGAAAAGACAAAAAGTTGAGAGTTCTTATCTTGGATCCTCTTTTCTTGCTATCATATGGACTATACGAATATCTTTCAAAATTTTTAAAAAAGTTTAGAAATTCATTGCTTTGTACAGCTGCTCAGTAGTTGCTGTAAGTACTGGCATCTAGCACTAACAGCAATAGAGACAGAACAATAGAATAAACTACCGAACTTTGATTTCCACTTACGATCCGTGACCTACCCCCACTTTACTTTGATTTTCTGCAGTGGAACTTATGACTCGAACATTCTAGGCAAACACATGACTGCTGAGCTCTATTCTGAACACCTAACCCCACTTTAAAATACAATGTCCTAGGGCTGTGGAGATAGCTCAGTAGTTTGTAAAGCAGGTCCATGGAGACCTGTGTTTGGTCCCTACAATCCATGGGGAAATGCCTGCTTGTAATTCCAGTGCTAGGGAAGTAGAAACTGGCCAGGCAGCCTAGCCCAATGGTGAGCTTCAGGGCAACTAGAGACCCTGTTTCAAAGGAGGTGGATAGTGTTCCTGAGGATGGCACCTAAGGTTGTTCTCAGGCCTCCACATAAATATGTAATATGCACTTGCACACACACCAACACATGGGCATAAAAGGTGTCAGATTTATTTCTTATTCATATTTTAAGCTTCATATCAGGTAATACTAGAGTTTTTGCTCTGTTAATCAAATGTGGTTTAAAAACTCATTAGGAGGATAGTCTATAATATTTATGCCTTTTTATCTACTGTTGTTCTTCCATTGTTGAAATTCCAAATCCAAAGCCCCCTTCTGTTACATCTCATCTCACCTTTTGGGAGATTTTCTGTTAGCTGTTTCCAAGGGTCTGTCCACAAGATACAAATGTTCTTATTTGTCCTTGAAATAAACTCTAAAAAGAATTTGTGTCTCTTCTATACCTGGACAGCTTTGCCATCACTGTTAGCCATTGTTACTGATTTCCTGTTAGCCCTGAGAAAATACCTGCTCCTGCATTGCATGTGCTCCGGTTTCTGTCAGAACCACGCTGTCATTCATTCCCTGAAAGAGTGCTCAGTACCTTCCTGCTGCTTTCAAGATCTTTATCTTTGTTTCTAAAAGTTCCTGTTAACTTGAAAACACGAGTTTAGCTATGAAATGTTTGAACATTTTTCATGTGTTTGGAATTTTCAGTTCAGTTTATTTGTTTTGTTTTTCAAGACAGGGCTTCTTTGTCTAATAGTCTTGGCTGTCCTGGAACTAGCTTTGTAGACCAGGCTGGCCTCGAACTGAACTCAAGAGATCTACCTGCCTCCTGAGTGCTGGGATAAAAGGCATGTGCCACCACACCTGGCTTAGTTTCTTGAATTTTTATGCTACTATCTTTTGCCTAATTTGGTACATTTGATGATTTCTTGGAACAGAAGGTAGTAGCAATCAATGCCCAGGTTTTTTCATTAGTTTCCCTTGTCATTTGGAGAATCTGATATTTTTTTTCCAGTCTATTTTTCACTATTATTCAAATGATTAAACTGAGTAATTTTTACTCATTTGCCAGGTTCACTGATACCCCTTAAGGATGAAACCAGGGCAAGTGCTCTACCACTGAGCTATATATATCCCCATCTCTGATTCTCTGATTGTAACACATTTTTATTGTTTTAGATTTTTTAAAAGACTTATATATTTTGTGTATATGGGTGTTTTCTCTGAATGTACATCTGCACACCAGAAAAGGACATCTGATCCCATGGGGCTACACTTATAGACAGTTGTGTGCCACCATGTGGGTGCTGGGAATTGAACCCAGGATCTCTGGAAGAGCAGCCAATGCTCTTATCCTGCCTCTGGGTATAGAGGACTGGCAGATAAGCAGCTTATACATATTCATAATGCCATTACTTGATGATGGCAGGGGATGGGTGGGCATCCCTGCAACTGATACCATTGTGGATGGGTAAGGTCAACAGCTGCTTCTGCTGAGTATGGAGCAGACAATGTGTCATAAGCACTCCCAACACAGGTGGATTGTCCAGTGCTGGGTATATGCAGGAAAACAGGACTTCACTAGGCTTCTTTTGTTCTTATCAAAAACAAACAAACAACAAAAAAAAACCTCACCCAATTTATTGAGTATATGGCAGGGAGTACCAAAGTGTACATGTAGAGGTCAGGTGACAATTTTAGGTGTCTGTTCTCTGCCTTCATTCTAGAAGAGTGAAACCCAGGTGTGCTGAGGCTTTACTTACTGAGCAGTCTCATCAGCTCTTTCTAGTCCTTCTTCAAGACAGACTGGACCCGTCTCTTTTCATTCTCCTCTTCTTCTCCTTTTTCTTCTTACTACTGCTTCTACTGTTATTATTATTGCCTACTTGCTAGAATTCTAGGTGCAGGCCTCTCCAGTGGTTCAGCAGAAATAAAGAAACATGACTGGGAACCCACTGCACTATTCCATAGGTCCAGAGATTCACAAACTTTCAGGTTCCTTTATAGAACCATTATACCACAAAGCTATGTCTGGAGTATATATAGTTTTGTTTATAAAAGAGGAGCAGGAAAAGATGACTCAATATAATCTTATCTTGATAGGAGGTTTAGTAATGTTGAATATTTTAGAGTATATGTTTGAGCCATATGTAGTTCTAGTCAAAAAAAGAGAAGAAGCCAGGAAGTGGTGGCACACACACGCCTTTAATCCCAGCACTCAGGAGGCCAGCCTTTTCTACAGAGCGAGATCCAGGACAGGCACCAAAACTACCCAGAGAAACCCTGTCTCAAAAAACCAAACCCCCCCCCCAAAAAAAAAACCCAAAAAAAAAGGAGGAAGAAGAGGAGGAGGAGGAGAAACTGATGCAAACTGAACAGTACCAGTCTGACACTACTTCTGTAGAAGCTAATGAGACTTGCAGCACAGGGTTTTCAGTAAACAACACAGACACTTCATGTAGTCTTACTGCTTCTATGTGTGTCTCCATCTGTACACATAAACTACTGTCCCCCCCCATGTGACTTTCATAGAGGAGCTCCTCCTCGCCTCTGAGGTATCCATGCTAGGCACTACTGCCAAATGTTGCCAATGTTTCACAGAACAATGTCTGAAAGAGGATTCATTACATCAACCCCTTCGCAGGGCTGTTCCAATGACCTTTCCAACGTTCGTACTACTAGCTTGAAAAACTAGGCTTAGAATCCCAGCAATCGCCCTCACACACACCTATCCTAACCAGTTTCTATACTGCCTGTTTGTTTTGTTTTCCCCTCCATTTCTCATTTTTTTGAGACAGGATCTCTCCAAGCAGCCCTGGCTGTCCAGGAACGGGCTGTGTAGACCAGAATGCCCTTGACCTTGCATCTGCATGCCTCAAGGCAAGCACCAGCACATCCATCCTAGTCTGGTTATAATTACAGCTTTTCCAGTTTTGTTTTCCTTTTGAAATACTGGGGATTGAACCCAGGATCTCACACATACTGGACAAGTTCTTTATCACTAGACACATCCTCTGGCCTTTTTGGTAGTTTTTTTTTTTTTTTTTAAGAGCTAGAAATAAAGACAGTTTGTTAAGGGAAAAAAAAGCATTCCTGAGAGTGGAAGTGAGCTATCGAGCTGGGGAAACAGCTCTGCACCACGTAAGCTCTGATCCTTTTTGAATTAATTTACATAGCACCTGTCTTCTCTCACATCTGCATACTGAAGGCTTTTCTAATGCATGCTCTGGTTGTTAGATGCAACCTACATTTTGTACTTTTTGTAATTTTTGTATTTATCACTAAGCTTTCTAAGCTAGCCTTAAACTTTACTGTAAACCAGGATGGCCTTAAATTTGCCATCCCCCTGCCTCAGCCTCCTGAGCCACTAAGTCATCAGGCAGGAAATTAAAGTTGTCTTACCTCTTCCCGTTCATCCTAGCTACTAGGGACAGCAGTCTTCCCATATATACCTTGGGCTGGGTTATCTGCTGTCACCAGCAGGGGACATAGTAGGTAGCAATCAAGAAATTTCTCAGAACATCATTTCAAACTTAGAAAGACTGGATATCCATTTCCAAGTAGTTTCCCCACTTTTCCCCTAGATGACAACAAAGTATTTTGCAGATGGGGGTGGGTGGGTGAGGAGGAGCATATGTATAGGGAGCATCGGAGAACCCCCAGAGACACACATTAGCTACCATGAGATTCTCCTATGCCCTACTTAAAACGAACAAAGCCAAAGTTTTGAACTACCTTCTCCTTCCCACTGCTTCTCTCTTTGCTATGCTCTCACTCTGTAATCCAGATTAATATTTAACTCATAGAAATTCTCCTGCCTCAGCCTCAAGTGCTAGAATTAGAGGCATGTACTTCCACACCCTCCTGGCTTCAAGTCTTTGTTTACATGAGTTCCTTTATCTGGAAGTCTTTACCTCTGAACTGTCAGCAATCCTATTTTTAAAAACCAGGATTAAGCCATGCCTTTAATCCCAGCACTCGGGAGGCAGAGGCAGGCGGATCTTTGTGAGTTTGAGGCCAGCCTGGGCTGCAGAGTGAGTTCCAGGAAAGGTACAAAGCTACACAGAGAAACTCTGTCTCGAAAAACCAAAAACCAATAAACAAAACAACAATAACAACAACAACAACAACAACAAAAAACCCCAAAAACAAAAAAAGAAACAAACAAAAAAAGGAATAAATGTATCCCCCTAAAAAATGTTTCATGATTCACAAATCTTTCAGCCCTTGACTAGGTGGTTTAGTTGCTTAAAGACAATGACAATTTCTAGTGCCCAGACAGTGACTGACAAATGGTACGCATGTTAATCAACTACTCTTTACAGCTTAGTGTCAGGATTCAGACATTTATAGGTGAATAACTTAGTGAATTTGTCAGTTATTCAGAATGGTTTTCCTGCCAGAACTATTAGTGTGAACTAGAATGAACCTGTTCTAAAACTAACAAATCCTTACAAATTATTCAGCCAGGCTTGGAAGAGGATTGCAGTCAGTGTCACAGACTGAATTCAATAGTTTTGGTAATTTACAAAGCCATTTTTCTTTCTCTTTCTTTCTTTCTTTCTTTCTTTCTTTCTTTTTCTTTTTCTTTTTTTGTTTTTTTTCGAGACAAGGTTTCTCTGTAGCTTTGGAGCCTGTCCTGGACTAGCTCTGTAGACCAGGCTAGCCTCGAACTCACAGAGATCCACCTGCCTCTGCCTCCTGAGTGCTGGGACTACAGGCATGTGCCACCACCGCCCAGCACAAAACCATTTTTGTAATGCCTAATATGTATGGAGCCTGGAACTTAATCCCTACTACCAAAAGGGGGGGAAGGAAGAAGGAAGGAAGGAAGGAAGGAAGGAAGGAAAAGGAAGAGGAAACAACAATTAAAAGAAACAAATTCCAGTCTTCACTCACTACTGACTGGAAGGTGCAGAGCACTAACTCTCCATGACCATCACAGGTTTCTGGGGATGGAAGGAAAGAGGAGAGGATCGCATCCAAGAGTACTTTGTAAGTCCTGCTACTGCTAGAAGTTTGTACAAGCCCAGGGTACCTGGGTTCTTACAATCCTGCACCAAAACAAGCTTTTCAGTCCAGTTAAAATAAAGAAAAAAACCCTGCTAGTGCCCTGAGATGGCTCCTCGGCAAAGCACTTACTACACAAGACTGACAAACCTAGAATTCAATCCCAGACTCATGTAAAGATAGGAAGGAAAGACGATTCTGCCTGCAAGTCATGGTACATGCCCACCCCAATTATAAATTTAAAACATTTCATGAAAACGTAGTCAAGAGAATATGGGTCCTAGAAAAGTGCTTAAAGAAAAACACGTGTTTTAAGTCCCTATTAACACACTTGTGAATCATGGTCCTTTGTGGTCCAACTTGACCCAGGGAAAAAGGAGCGTTTTCAGACCACCAACAATGCCAGCAGTGGGGGTGGAGAGGGGAAGGAAAGAAAAGGCAATGAGAGAGCACAGAAGGCAGCGCTCAGTGCTCGCCGGGTCACAAGTCTCTCCTCTCCCCAATTTCCTTTCTCCTCTTCTTCCCACAAATCCTCAAAATACAAGCACAAAGAGAAAACTAGAGGCAGGATAGGGTCAAACATGAAAGACAGGGGGAGAATATTAAACAGCCAGGTATAAATGGCTCCTTTTCAACTTTAACAAAAATAAAACATCCTCCAAAGCAGAAGGGAAACAGCTTCCACCCAAACCGTGCTGATAAAAGAGGTTTGTACTGATAAACCCACTGTGAAGCTGAACAAAGTGACAGATTTTTTTCAAGCAAGTAAATCAATCAGTGGCAGTGGGATGGTCTGAGCTCAAGAATTACTTGGTTCAAACCAATGGGATCAGAGGGGTGGGGAGATGGGGGATGGGATTGGGAGGGTGGCATGAGGTTAAGCAGCTCTAGTTTTGAATGCCCACCACTCCTGCCCCCACCCATCGCCAACCCAGTAGGCGCACATCCACAGTCAGGCATTTGTCTTGACCCAGCCAGATTCACTTTGTTCTCTTAAGCCTCGGGAATGAAGCTTTCCCCCTGGCAGTCCCAGACCAGGAGGAACAAGCTGCTGACGCTACGGTCCATAACCTATCGCTTTGGCTCTTTCCTCACTGTCTGCTGGTTCCCAGAGGAGGCAAAATTTAGAAACATACCATCACGTGGGGTCTCTTCACACAGCAACGACCGAGTGTTCTGGGTTGCAGTGACCTCAATTTCGTTCTTCCCTGCCAGAGCTGTCTGTCCTGGCTGTTTCTCACCTCCCTGGCAGATGAAGGGACAGGAATCACCTCTTGTCTCACTAGTATCTTCCTGTCCCCTTTCCTTGCTACTTCCTTCAGGAATCTGTTCCAGCTTACTGTGGAGATACAGCCCAGCAGTGTCCAGTTCCTTCTTCCCAGAGCTGCTGTTGTCTTTGCTGAGGTGGACCAGTTCTCTCTTCTTGGCCACTGGTTCCTCGAAGGTTAAAGGAGCAGGTACCTCTGAAGCAGGCAGGCTGGGCAATTCCCCAGTACTCGGCAATCTGCAGCTAGCTGACTGTTCCTCAGCCACTGTCATGGAGCGCCTCACGGCAGCCACTCCCAGTTTCCTGGGTACAGGGCTTGGTACTGGGCTACTGATGGGAGGCAACAGGCCAGAAGGAAGCTCCTCTCGGGCAGGCAGCTCAGGGTACTTCTCAGCAAGGTTCACAGCTGGGGGCACTGAGAGGTGGTAACACTCAGACAGGGCTCTGCGCATAGCCTTTTTCTGCTGGGGGGCTTGGTCAAGCACAGGACCCTCCTCAGTCGAACTCAATTTCTCCAACTCTTTATTCTGGCCTGGGCCGTAAAAGCCTGCATTGAAATTGTCCTGAGTGAATTCCACCATAGTGACTGGTGGACTGGTGGTAGGCAAATGCTCAATAGTGGGGCCTGGGTGGGTGATGGCTACCAGTAGTGGGGTCTGATTATTAGGCTGCTCGGAGTTATCCTTCATCACCCCAATCGCCGGACAGCTGGAGATAAAGCCATTCTCTTTTCCTGGAGTTGTAGCCCTTGAGACCTGAGGGCTCTGAGCTACTGAGTGAAAGTTGGGGTTCCAAGGGCTCGTTTCCTGCTCCTTACCATACTGAGCGATGGTGTCAGCAGCCCCAGGAAAATTCAGATCTGGCTGGCTATTGGTATCTAGTCCGTTCTTCCCTGCCACCTTCCCCTGAACTACAGCGGCTTTGTCTTGCCCCTCTGTCAGTCCCAGGTGGAACTCAGCTGTCTTCTGGTGTACTAAGTTCCCCTCTGAGGGATGGCAGGTTTCTGAAATCACATACCTGCTTTCAAGGTGACCGGAGGTTGCTTGATACGCCTTGTTAGGCTCTTCGATGTTGAGTTCTTTGTCTAGCTTCCCCTCAAAAAAGCACAGCTTATTATTCTGCTCCAGGAAGCTGGTATTCTTTACAAGCCCGTCTTTCAGCTGCCCATCCATGCTGACATTCAGCCCGATTTCATTCAGTTTACCCTCTGTCCTCTGCCATTCAAATCCGGTCTGGCTGATTTCTTTTGGGGAGTCCATTCCGCACTCTAGAGGCTTGCCTTTGGAGAGCTGGTCGTACGCAGCAGTGAGAGCAGCAGTGAGAGAGGCTGGCTGCTTGTCTGGGAGCGACATCGTCTCTCCCACTGCTCCCCCACTCACTCTTGGAGCTCTCACACCACCCACGTTCACACAGAGCTTGAGTGACATCACAACAAGTTCCCGGGATTCATGGTAAGCGCTGTATTCTCCCAATCCCCCTTTCTCCTCAAGCAGTTGGGTGTTAAACGTATTTACCAGATGTGAAAAGGAAGAATGAACAAAAGAAAGAGAATGCCAAGGCCACTGGTTGTTAATCTGTAAATATAATTTCCTGCTGGCTAGCACTATGTTTAGCCCTATAATTTAAAATACAGTATGGTGCCAATTCAGGCACCAAGGACAGTAATTATTTCAGCTTTCACTGATATAGATACATGTGTATCCACACATCCACATAACTGATTCTATGCTTAGCCTGCTAAATCCACCCACTCAAAAAACTGTTTTAAAAATAAGCAAGGCTCATTTGACAATCCTCAGCTATAAGCCCTGAATAATGATTCCAGGAAATTGCTCAAATTTGCACTTAAAGAAAACACCTTAATCTAAAATTAAGACAGGCATTCACTCCTTAGAGGAATGGTGGGTGGGTTTTGCTGTCACAGCAGCCGATCAAATTCTTTCAAAAACTCACTTGTGAGTATATGACTTTCCTCTTAGCTGACTGGCCCACTCCCATTCTTGGGAGCTTTCCCTTCATTCTCTATTTATTTAATGTGTGTGCATTCACCATAGAAGGCAAAGGTTAACTTCCAGGAGTTGGTTCCGTTCAGCCATGTTGGCTCCGGGGATCAAATTCAGGTTCTAAGGCTTTTTCACAACTGAGCCATCTTGCCAGCCCAACTGCCTCTATTTCTGTTTCTTTACAAAATTCAAAACTTAACTTGAGTCGGATTTCCAAAGACCCATGAGTTCTACTGCTATCTCTACTGGGAGTTTAATAAAGGGCTTAAAGCCATCAGTATGCTAGGCTTGATTATGCACAATCTTAATCCTAGTACTGAGGAGGCAGATGCAAGTCAATCAGTGGGAATTTGGGGCTGCCTGAGCTACAATAGTGAGACTCTCTCTCAAAGACATCAGTGCACAGGGCTTTTGAACATGTATTCTAATAATAAAACACTTAAGTCCAATTGTATATCACACTTGTGCTTTTACTCTTGTTTCTGCTTCTTCTTGGTTCCTTGCCTGAGCTGGGTGCTCCCTCCTGCACCAGCTCTGCTCTTTCCAGGGACTGACTGGGCAAACACATTTAACAGCAGCTCTTCTTTCAATCTCTAGACTCAGGGACAAATCTGTGGCTTGGAGATTTTCCTACCCATTAGAACCCACTGCCTCCATTTAGTGCAGGCACAATCCCTTGCTGCCTTTTGTAGTTTACAAATCATACATTTAGGACTGAGTGACCATACAACAAAATTCCTAGACTGCGAGACCACCTTATACTAGAAGACTGTTGTATAGTGCACTGCTTGGAGCAAAGCTGATTTTGTTGTCTGGCTTGTCCTAACACACAATCCTGTGAAACAGTCTACCAGGATCCTAAAGGACTTCTAAGAGTATAACTGGTGGTGTATATATCCCTGTAGTTCTAAGGACTCAGGTGGCTGAGTTGGGAGGCTGGACTCTTTGGTTTGATACAAACATGTGGGATGTACAACATTTCTAAAATCCCTATACATCTCTTATATGCAAGTTTGGTACTTTGAGTTCTGTGGTTCCTGTCATCTTTGGACTACCAGTGTCACAGAACTCAGATCCTATGAGGTTTTTCAAACATGGGGTTCTAGTGGGCAGTATGTCCAATAGCCCTTTTGCCTCATGACAGTGAGGTAGCAGCATGGCTCTAAACACAGTGGCCATGAGTTGGCTATCAAATGCCTACAGAAAAAAGTGGCATGGAAATTTGCTCCTGAGAGTCCAATTATTTTTACTTTTATCCAGTTAGACGACAACATAACAACCATCATGCATTTAAGATCTAATTTCAATGCCATTTAAGACCTCATGTCAATGTTTAATTAATAGAAAACGAGAAAAAAGCTAACTCTCAAAATCTAACTGCCTGAAAGAAAACATCTCATTTGCTGAATCCCTTCCAAAACATTCTATAAAAACAGTACTGCAAGGACACTGAAATGTGTACATAGGATGCTTGAACAGCTCCTATAACCTGTTCCCCTCATTTTACAGAAAGAGTATCCCAAAAAAAAAAAATGTTCTGCCCACAATCAAAATGTGAAAATATAATGGAAAAGCTCAAGTCTCATTTCTGACCACCTGTCTTCCTATACCACTGAGTAAACAGTTCATCTTGCTTATTTATTTATTTTTTTTTAAAGATTTATTTATTATGTATACAGTGTTCTGCCTGCATGCCAGAAGAGGGCGCCAGATCTCATTACAGATGGTTGGGAGCCACCATGTGGTTGCTGGGAATTGAACTCAGGACCTCTGGAAGAACAGCCAGTGCTCTTAACCGCTGAGCCATCTCTCCAACCCCTCATCTTGTTTATTTAATGGATGACACACTCTTTGAAAAAGTCCCCTCAACTCTGGTGCTGGTTTCAAACAGGGGGTCCTGCATTTGCCAGGCAAATGTTCCTCCACTTAGATAAATCCCCAGCCCAACTCTTTGAAAAAAATAAAAATACTTGTGCATAGGTACATATGAGTATGTCTGGAGGCCAGAGGACAATCTTGAGTATTCTTTTGAGGAATATCATCTACCTCTTTTGACATGGATGGAAGGTCAGCAATTAGGTTAGACTGGCTAAACTCCAAGGTCCTCCTGTTTCTACCTCCCTAGCACTGAAATTACAGGTTTACCCCCACTTTGCTCATCTTCCTTCCACTGGTTCTGGGGATCAAATTCAGGCCTTCATGCAACAAGGCAAACACTTCCAGAATGTTCAAATTTATTATTTATTTACACACAGACACCCCCCAATTTAGACAAGATCTTACTACACAGCTCTGGCTGGTCTGCAACTTGCTATATAGGCCATGTTGGCCTAGAACTCACAGAATTGGCCTGCTTCTACCTTCTGAACATTAGGATTAAAAATGTGAGCCACCATACCTGGCCAACTTATTTACTTTTGAAACAGGGTATTACTGCACAGACTATACTGGCTTGTAACTCAGTATCTTCCTGCTTCAAGCCTTCCAAGTGCTAGGGTTATCCATATTCACCATCATTCTCAGATCAGATATGGCTCTCCATTTTAATGTTTCCTTAATTAGCAAAGAAAAATAGTTTAGGGGCTGGAGAGATGGCTCAGAGGTTAAGATAAGAGCATTGGCTGCTGCCGGGCGGTGGTGGCGCACGCCTTTAATCCCAGCACTCGGGAGGCAGAGCCAGGTGGATCTCTGTGAGTTCGAGGCCAGCCTGGGCTACCAAGTGAGTTCCAGGAAAGGCGCAAAGCTACACAGAGAAACCCTGTCTCGAAAAAACCAAAAAAAAAAAAAAAAAAAAAAAAAAAGAGCATTGGCTGCTCTTCCAGAGGACCTGGGTTCAATTTCCAGCACCCATGTTGGCAGCTCACAACTGTCTCTAATGCCAGATCCAGGGGATCTCGCAGACTCACACAAATAAACATGTAGGCAAAACACCAATGCACACAAAATAATAATAATAATTAAAAAATAGTTTAGTATTTATTTGAGACAGGGACTCATGAGCATAAGACGGCCTCAAACATACTAGTCCTTCAGAATTTCAACAAATTCTTCTCCTTCTTGAAGATTTATGAACTACAGGGTAATTCTCTATTTATAAGCATTTCCTGAGAGCTCCTTTCGAGGAAAGATGACCTGTCACATCTGCCATGTGGGTGACCAACACAGAGGTAGATGAACAATAAAACAGTTGCTTATAAAAGTGCTATGGAGGCAGGGAAAGGCAGATCTCTTTGAGTTCAAAGCCAGCCTAGTCCACATAGTGAGTTCCAGGACAGTCAGGGCTCTGTGGTGAGACTCTGTCTCAAAACAATAAGTAAAGTTAGTGGGAGGGTAGGTGGGCAGCAATGTTTCCGTATCATTGATCTGACCTTCTCTATCATTAAAGTAGCCTGCAATTATTCTCAAAAGCTGGTACTTTTTTTTTTTTTTTCTTTTTTCAGCACTGGAATTTGAATCCGGGGCCTCAAATCCAGGGCTGTATTACTGAGCCTCCAGCTCCAGTTCAAGAACTAGTGATGTGGAATGCCATTTGGGCATATGGTTCACTTTATTCAGGTTAAATCAGATAAAAGTACACGTATTTTTGTGTCTAGTCACAAGGTGGTTTCTAAGACTCTTTGGTCAGATATACAATGTCATGGCAATCCTCCAAGGGAGTGGGTACAGCCAGACGTACTGGCAGATGTTTGTTTTTTGTGCCTGGAGTTGATATTTAACCTGTTCAGGGCCTTGGATTTTTGTATGCTCCATGGTTGGTTTCTCTGAATTCTCATTAGTTACCAAGGCAACACTATATTCCAGATTGACCAACTGTTCTGTTATTGTCTCCAGGAAACCATCCTAATAAATTATCATTACAATGAAAGTTAGTAATTGAAGCAGCCTTCAATTACTCTCAAAAGCTGGCACATTTTTTTCTTTTTTCATTACCATGACCAATAGTATTCCTTACTAATATAAGCCAAAGGTTAAAGTTATAATCTGTTTTCTTTCTTGGATATAATAATAGTTACACATATCTATATTCAAAACCATATTTTACTGAATTTTAGGAACATATCTCAGTACATGTTCAACTCAAGAACGTTATGATTCTCCCTGATTAACATTTAAAAGTTGGGAAGTGAACAGACAGAATGAAAAAACCGAAATCAGTAATCTGATTTATGTAAACTCAAAGCACTAAAATGAAGTAAAAGAAAAGTCTACCAAGAAGGACAATGCCCTTCTTTTAGGCAAAGTTCTGACCTTCTCATGGCTTCTACCAAAGGAAAAGAAAATAACCCAACTAAACCCAGACAGAAAGACAAGCCTATCCACCAATACTTCCAGGGTAATTTAAGATCTTCTGTCTATGGAGGCACGTAGGACTCCTGAGAGCCTTTAGGAATTTATCTTCTTTCCCCTAATCTCTACTTAAAAAGGCTTTAGCAATTTCACTGGTTCCCCAATGACTTCTCTGCCAATCACACCACAGCATTTAACCACTTCCTCAAATACACTATGCAACTGCATGCCACTATGCCATCACTCAGTTCCTCAAATGCTTTGCTCAGCAAAGTCTTGACAACACTTCCTGACCCATTCAGACCCCAGAACTCTTGCTCTTCTACAGGGACTCAGGACCTTTTTCTTCTTTGTTCCTACAGTGAATGGCTCATGTTTCTCACTAGTCTGTTATCTTTCTATTCCGGAATTCCTTGAAGAATGCAGGATATATGTTAGTGTCTACTTTTTTGTTTGTTTGGTTTTAGCTTTTTAGATAGGATTCCTCTGTTTAACAGTCCTGGCTGTTCTGGAACTTGATTTGTAGATATGGCTAGCCTTGAACTCACAGAGGTCAGCTTGCCTCTGTGCACCACCACAATGGACTCTTACCTACTTTTAGAACATGGTAATAACCGTATTTTGTATCTATTGAATGAATACATGAAATACCATCATGCCCAAAATCATACTGTATGTTCACTATTTGCAAAGCAACAGGCGTTAACTTGTGTGTAAACCTATACAAATAACGACCATTGCTAAACAGTTCAAAGAGCAACACTTGGAATTTGTTCATAGATGAGATTATCTGTCTTCAGTGGATATGTCACGGAAAAATAGAAAGTCCCATTTACTGTTTACCTTCATATTTTAATGAAGTGAGTACGTATCTACAACAGTGAAATTCAGAAGTTTATTTTTACCATGTTTCTTGACTCGCCTAATGCTCTATCAGCCAGAGAGTGAAGTGAAAGTTGAGAGAATGTGAAGGACCTCTTTAAGCAGGGTAGCTCAGTGATGGAGTGCTTGTGTAGCATATGTGTGGCTCAGGCTTCTAGCCTCAATATGGCAAAGAAAAAAATACTAGTATTCTTTGGAAGGAGAGATATAATATGAAACTTTTATTTCTGTGTTGGATAATTGCATGTGAGGCTGTGTGTTCGACCCCTACCTAACATTTATCCACATATCAGGCAATGCAAGATAACTAACATTCAAAAACATATTTAGATGTTTTCTTTCAAACAAGGTGATAGCAGCAGCCAGGGGGGATTGTTTTGAGGGTTAATTGAAAAATAAATAGAGTTTACAACAGTGCTGGGCAAAGCAAATTTTAATAAATGGTAGCTATTTTCAGCTGTGTGACACAGAATCCCAGTAAATTCCACTAATATGCTCAAAAAAAGCCAATCTGGGCAGAAAAGCCTCTGGCACTGGGGAGGTAGAGGAAGGAAGGTATCAAGCTTAAGGCCAATCTGGGCTGCAAGGAGACTGTCAAAGGAACCAAAACACCAGGCAGCAAGAAGGTGAGTTGAGGACAGAACAAAGAAAGGCGTATCACAAAGGGCATCCTTTTAAGAAAAGATTATAAAATGGGTGTTTCTCTAGTTGTGAAATAGTAGCAACTCCTAAGATTGCAAATGCTTTTTTTTTAACTGCTGAGCATATTTTATTTATGTATAAGGGCCTTGAAACTGTTAGAATTCTGGGTTTATAAATTACTTCAAGTTTCACACCAAGACAATTTCCTATCGTAAACTGACATTCCCAGCTGCTGGCAAACAGTTGATGAGCTCCAGCAAACTGAAGTAAAAGAAGTGAAGTTAGATAAAAAGGAGAACAGGGTTCAGCATGGAAAGGAAGGGTCTATCTACGGGGTCCCCAAGTGTACCGTCATTTAGCTCTACTTGGTTTCCAGGGAAACAGCTAATGAGAAGTATATACTGTAACCCCACATTTAACACCCTCCCTTGCCAACTTGTGCTTCCTTTACAAACAATGGGTGGTGTGCGATTAAGACCTGTTTTGACGAATTGAGATCAGGCATCCTCATGTACGTCCATAAATCTTTCCTGCCTAGAACACTATTCATCATACATAAAGAAACCTTTTGCTAAAGTTTTCCCGAATTTGAAGGTGTCATGAAAATGTAAAAGAGAGTAAACATGATGCTAGATGAAATTTACTTTCATTTGCAAAAAGGCTAAGGTTAACAAAAGGTAATTTATTCTAAATTTAAAATACATGTAAAACTCTACACTAAATACAAAGAAGAAACATCAGTAAATCAAACATAAACTTAGCATGGAAAACACTGGACAGAGTCAAAGGCTTAGAATTTAATCCTAAACTAAACTAAATAAAAAAATAGGCTAGGCAGGGTAAGACATGCCTTTACCAGCAAACAAGAGAGGCAGTCAGAGCTCTGAGTTCTAGGTCAGCCAGGGCTACACAGGGAGACTCAAAATAAGCAAACAAAAACCAAGAAAATTGGCCGGGCGGTGGTGGTGCACGCCTTTAATCCCAGCACTCGGGAGGCAGAGCCAGGTGGATCTCTGTGAGTTCGAGGCCAGCCTGGGCTACCAAGTGAGTTCCAGGAGAGGCGCAAAGCTACACAGAGAAACCCTGTCTTGAAAAACCAAAAAAAAAAAAAAAAACCAAAAAAAAAAAAAAAAAAACCCACACACCAAGAAAATTATATGGTCATTAACTGTCATCCAACTTTTTATTGGGAAGTACATACAATTTGTATGAAATTCTCCTGAGGAAAGAATGAGTAACACTTTAGATTCAAGAAGACTTGGGTTCAGAATTTAGCTCTTCTATAATACTCCTGTATAATCTTGAAAGTCTCCTATAAAATATACAGTATCTTTATGTATATGTGTGTGTGTGAGAGAGAAACAGAGACAGACAGACACATACATGTCTTCTTCCTATGGGTAACCAGATAGATAATATTCACTCACCAATATGGTAAGCATTCGTTTTATTTGTATACATATGCATGCTACAGCATTTATGTGGAGGTCAGGACAACCTACAGGCAGAATCAGTTCTATCCTACCATGTAGACTCAATATCAGATTCAAGTCATCTGTCTCAGCAGCAAGCACCTTTATCTGCTGAGCCATTATGCCACCCAGCACTATTATTTTTTATTAATGCCACTAATATCAACACTGACCAAAGATTGAAATCCATGTGTAAAACCATTTAACAAGACAAATGGAGTCAAAACAGGTGAGAATCACCAATCTGGAAGATAGCAGTTAGCATGAATGACTCAAGTGAAGAGCAATGGTACATTGCTCTAAGGCCGTGTCTACCAGCAATGGATAAAACATCATCAGATCAGAGATAAGGCATGGTGGTATGAGCCTGTAATCCCAACACTGGAGAGACAGAGGCCATCTAGTCAGGGAGTTTCAGGCCTCCCAGTGTTGGGAGCAGGAAGAGACTTTTGCCCACAGATCACCAGAGAAACCAGTAATGTTTCTCTGCCCTTTCAAAGGGAAGGACATATAACCTGTTTGTCCATCCAGAAAGCTGGGAATTGGAAGTGATAAACAGCTTGGTGATCTGCACTATCTGTTGGGCCAGGCCGTATCAAGCTCTCACAACCAGGACCAGAGATGGATAGTAATATAAATGACCATTACCTGTATCATCAGGGGCTCCCCCAAGCTCCTACAACCAGGATCAGAGATAGATGATGACCAAATGACCCTATACTGTATGACCATAACTAGGCCAGATCCTTCCTTAAGCTTAAGCTAATACAGGTAGCCTATCCCTAGAACCCATATTCTTGGAAGAAATGGCACATACTTTGAAATGAGTTTTGATGTAACTATGAACCGGGTAATGTATTATACTAGGAAACTTTTTCTCCAAATTGTACTGTGTCTAAGTATGCTGGCAATAAACTGCTCTAAGTCACACTGACCCGAGTTTGCATTCTCACCTCTTCCCAGCTTGTTTCCCTGACTGACAGCTGCAGACACCCCATTCCCACCAATCCCAGGACTGCTATAGTAAGACTCTGCCTTATAAAAGGAGTATGACTACATATGTATGTACTGAGCTGTAAAGCTCTGTTGAAAATCTGACAAGTTTAAACAGAAAGGTTTGTGTGAGTTAAGCATGTCACATCTGTTTATATAATATGATGAAATATGCATTTATTTATTTTATGTGTATGGTGTTCTATCTGCATGTATGTCTTCAGGCCAGAAGAGGACATCAGATCCCATTGTAGTTGTTGGGAATTGAACTCAGGACCTCGGGAAGAGCTGCCAGTGCTCTCAACTGCTGAGCCATCTCTCCAGCCCCGCATGCCATTATTTAAGCATAACTTCATTGGAAAACGTCTAAAGAGAAAAACTGAAATTGTTTAATGGATAGAAAAAGACAATTTTAATGTTTATTCCTTTGTATCTTGTCAATGTGTTAATCAATTAAAAATTAATTAACTTTAGGGAATTATAGAGATGACTACACTCATAACGTAAAATAGTAAATATGGGGGGGAAAAAAAAAGGAACATTTCTTGACTTTTTTTTGACAGGATCTTATGTTTCCCAGACTGGCCTTGAACTGATCCTCCTACCTTCATCTCCCAAATGCTGGAATTACAGGTGTGACCTAGGGTGCCCAGCTCAGGATAAAACCTTTTTTTTTCTTTAAGATTTTATTAAACTTTATTCTTTGTGCATTAGTGTGAAGGTGTCCGATCCCTTGGAACTAGAGTTACTGACAGTTGTGACCTGCCATGTGACTGCTGGAAATTGAATCCAAGTCCTCTGGAAAAGCAGCCAGTGCTCTTAACTGTTGAGCTACCTCTCTAGGCCCTTTTAGATAAATAGATAAAACCTATCTATTGTTCTTAGAGGTAGCAATTGGTAGAATTTAGAGAAACAGCAATAAATTTTGCTCAATACTAATTACACTCCCTTCAGCCACTCTGCAAGGTGACTCCTAACACATAACTGAGTCTAGGATGACCTGGTGGGGTCCAGAGAGCTCTACAGTTTCTAAGAACAAACCTGATTTCTAGAATTCTCTGCAAACACTGAACCTTTCTTTGGAAATCCTGGCTAGGTTCTCCAAAACTTTACTTGTTACCTTTTAATCACTGATAAAACTAATGATAAAAAATTGGCCTAGAAAATAAAACTAAAGAATGTGGTAGAATTCTGGAATGTTCTCTACATGCTACTCTGTTTCATTTTCTGCTTTGTTAACTGAGAAGCTAAGAGAAGAAATATAAAAGTAGAAAGATGAAAACAGCCTGTGTATCCTTTCTTACATCACAAGTATTCCAATCCAGGTGCTCATTCATGCACAGCACAAACTTTCACCACAAGGACAGGTCCACACCGTGCAGAACACAACCTCGTGATGAAACTTTTGCAAAGGTCTAACTAGCTACTTGGCACAGGCAACTGGTGTTTTTGTTGTTTTTTTTTTAAATTTCTCGTTAGTAGCTGGATCATGCAAATTGGTTAAGAAAGCACTGTTTGTTGGCTGCAAAAATCTTGAAAAGCAAGGAATTATTTTTAAAGTTAGGTTCAGGGAACCCATGACTAAATGTGTCTGGGGGAGGGGGGCAATGCAAGCACACATGATTAATCTCTAAATCTTAAGAAAAAAATTAATCTTAATCTCACTCCAATTACTTATTAAAGTCCCAAAGGGCAAAACTGGGAGGAATTTTACCATCGTAAGTGAAGTTTATGAGCCGTTTGGTGAACATAGGCTATGCCTCAAACTCTAATCCATATGCAACTACTGACCAATGGTAGTTACAGCAACAAACCTTGTCAAACCAGTCTCTCCTACCTGGTACCTTGAGAGATCATTTCTCACTACTAGAAACATGAAGTCTGTGCCAACCAAAGCTAGGGCTACTAGTATAAAGGCATGCCATTTTCATTTGAACTGAAAGCAATTTGGATATTTACTCCCACTACCTCGAGCTATTTACATACTAAAAATAAAAGAACAACAACAACAAAGCCAAGTTTCATAATTTTATTTGGTGTAAATATTTACACCAAATAATGATTGCTGCTTTGCCTAAACTTTACACATAGGATACACAACATGAGAAAAAGAGGGCTGCAATGCTCTCAAGATACAGGGCTGCATTAAAAAGGCATGCAACCAAGTCGCCACTCCCTCAAGCTGAACACAGGGCATGCGATGGCTGAGAAAAACATGGAAGTAGCAGTTACAGGGTTCCATGCCAACAAACCAATGATCTACAAGGATGATTAGAGTCGCAGTGGAACCCAGGCACAGGCTGTTTGCTTTCTGATGCTGATTAAAAAGCCAAAGCACACACATTTCCCCATGGCAGGGTCATACCACTGGACTTGAGCAGCTTGGATTTTTCTCTTTCCTGGCTTGTAGACTTTGGCAAATGTGGGGTGAATCCTCGAGACTTTGTAGGTCTCATGTAGCCTTTCACTGGCTCTGCCATTCTGCTTTTGTCTTCCTTCTTCCTTTCACTCAGCACCGTCAGTTCAGATATCCCCAGCATCTTCTGAGGAGCTTCGATCCCATTACCTTTCAACTGTTGGACTTGGGGGTCCTTGTTACCAGTCACCACTAATTTACCTTCTCCCTCAACACTGCCACATGAGAAACCAGACTGTTCTGTTGTTAGCATGGCAACACATTCCAATTTTGTGACTTTATAAGATAGACTAGTTTCTTTTAATTTATCCTTTTCATTTTCTGGAGGCATAAGAATGGTATCTAGCTTCTTATCCAAACTATCTGAGCCCTTGGAATCTCTCTCTCTCTCATTTTGGTCCTCAGACAAACTGAATTTCTGTGATTGACTTCTCAAAGGGTCAGGGTTTTGAACTGGGGCAGAGTCTTTCTCAGTTCTCTTCTCCTCGTTCACTAAAGATGCTGGCAAACCACCATTATATACATGTGTTTCTAGGACTCTGACCTCTTCTGGCAGGCTCTGGCTTTCTGAGGGCATACCAGGAAGCAAGTGTCCTTTAGCTGGCTCTATGGCGTGCTGTGCTGAATGTTTAGAGGACCCATGCTGCTCTAATTCAGATTCTCCTACCTCATGCCTTTCAGGGATTATCCCTACTTCATTCTTCCTGCAATCTGAAAGCTCACCTTTATTCTTAATAGAACCATCTCCACGACTGTTAATCTTTCCTTGGGCTTGTGTAGTCCCAGGAACTGCTGTGCTAGTAGAGGGCACAGCAGCAGAGGGAGCCTTGGACGTTTCTTGACCCAGGACTCCATCTTTGCTATAAGTATCTTGTACTAATAATTTGGAATTCTGGGCTAAGAATCTCTCTTGCCCACTTTTTCTACAAGTGTCAGGCGAGGAATCATCTTCCTTTATTACCTGAGGAGTAGGACATGGCAGTGTTTCACAGCCTGCTGATCCCATAACCTCTGGAGGAACTGACTTACTCAGCCCTGACGGCTCTCTCCCAGAGGTAAATGTAATATTTCTATTTTCATCCATATACCCCATTCCTTCAATTCTGCAGTCTCCTGTGGTTTCCATGGGAATATGTATTTTTGTTGTATCTGTCCTAATCTCCAAACTGTGCTTCTCAGGAAAACTATTTTTAACTTTTTTACATTTCCCATCATTACTCCTTTTATTAGGTTTGTCAGCCACTGCAGTGTGTCCCTTGGCTACACGTGTCTTGTTTTCCTCAGGTTCTACTGAGGGAACAAATCCTGCTCCCCAGACTGGGTCTTGGGAGCTCCCATCTGTCACCTTGTCAGCTAGTTCAGCAGTAACAGTAGAAGCTCGGACTGCATTTGTTTTATTCCCCACAAGAGCCCCAAGTTCAACAGAAGTAGACTCAACATTCTTACTCTTTTTGTCAGCAACTTCCACTGTGGGTGTGTGTGAGAACAGAGGAGCATGTATTTTAGGGAAAGCCTGCCCTAATTCCCCCTTGTTCTGGGCTGTACTACCATCATCACTCTCCTTCTCTACACAAGGTGGGCTGAGGATTTCCTCCTTGCCCTCCATTTTGCTAGGCTGTACAGGATAATTATTTTTAAACTTTTTGTTTCTGCCTTCATTGACTCTCTTTTTAGTCTTTTCAGAAATCCAGGGAGTTGACTCATGATCCATCCAAAGGCACTTCCCTTCCTTGCTCTGGTTACTGATGCCCGTAATTTTAACCTCAGTACTTCTTTCTGTCCTAGCATACGAGGTCTGAGTACAGCTTGACCCAGTTTCCAAAGGAATCAATGGTATGGTGCTTCCCACACCAGCATCAGCTATGTCCCTGGCCACCCTCACCACTGACTCAGTGAGATCAGTAATAGCCTCTGGTTGCTTTGAAGAATCCAAGCCTAGCCCTCTCCTCGGAGTCTCAACACTCACTATTCCAAGTTCAGGGACTGACTCACTTGGCATAGGAACAGCTCTCCCCTCCTTCTCACTGTTCAGAAGGAGTGGCACCTCAGATTTGGTTCCTAACTTCCCGGAGCCTGCTCTGACTTTCCCAGGACCCCTTCCCTTTCTGCTTTTGCTCTCCAGCCCAGGAGCCTGCATTAACTCTTGGTCTTTCAGCTCCTTAGAAGCGAATAGGCTGGTTCCGTCTCTCGGCTTGGGGCATGTCTCTGGATTTCTTTCTTTAACACCTTTAGCATCTTTAACTCCGTCAGGAAACATGTGCAGTGTAGTCATTTTACTCTCACCACTGCCTCCCTTCAGACAGTCTTCTAATGGACTGTTTGCCGTTGAAGTGAGGGGCAAATTTGATAGCACTTTTTCTGTTGTAGGTTTCAAAACTCTACTCATAATCTCTTGGCCCAATATGGGGGGACAAGCCCCTAGCAGAGTTGTCGCTTTGTGTGCAGCACTGTCTATCGGGGATCCTTCCAAACGGGACGGGCCCACCGCCATGCTGGCATCCACTAAAGGCTTCAGGTGTGAAGGAGCTGAGAATCTGTGTTGCTCCTGTTGTAGCAAGTTCTCATCTTGGTTCTCTGGCACTGAGCGGTTACCTCTGTGGTCTTCCTCTACTCTCAGCTTGAGCTGAGCATTTACAACAGTCTCTGGAGGTTGTACTGGACATGAAGTAATGCTGTGACTCTTGGCACAGTCAGACTTCAAGACTTCTCTGGAGTCAAGTCCATATTCTGTGCCCACAGTAGTAGGCTGGCTGGGGCCAACACCTGACTTCAAGGCCCCAGGCGAAACAGGATGGTCTTTGGGTCCATCTGCATTGTCGTCCCAAGGTCCCCCAGCTCGGGACTGAGGATATCTCTTTTGCTTTGGTTTCTTCTTCTTTTTCCTCATTATCATTGGCATGCTTTCTATATCCCTGGCCTCCCTGACATGATCTCTCTCGGGTACTAGCAATTCAGCATGAATATTTTTCCTTTGGTTCCCATGCTCACCACAGGAAGATGAACCAGAGACCAAACCCAACTCAGAAAAAGGGTAGGGGCCCAGTCTGGGATCAAGAGTCTTCCATGAAGGAGAACCTTCCAGCAGCTCAGGAGGGACCCTGGCAGGCCTGGCCCGGGCTGACCTGCGGTCACTGGGTCTGCAAACTTGTTTACCTTGTGAGGGAGGGGTACCTGTAATATATGAACTTAGCTAAAATTCTAAACAACAAATTCCTTGTTATCATTTCTAAAAAGAAAGTTTATTTAGTGACTCATTTAATTAGTCTATTTTCACAGCATTCACTCATTCATTCGCTTGTAAAAAAGTTTTTCCCAAAACATTTCTCATCCTTAGCTGGGGTAATCAAAGACCATCACCTCAGGTCAAGAATTTTTTTTTCAGATATATTTATATATTTTTAAAAATCTTAACCTTATTAAAGTAGTTCAGAGTACATTGAGAAGACTGAAATAACAAGCTCAAGAACTGACAGAACAGTGAACAGTCAACTTGATCAAAATTTAGTGTCCTCAAGCGACACTAAAGAAATGGAATGTATTGAAGAAAACCGACTTCATAAACTGTACTCATAATTACCACCACACAAGACAGGAACAAAAAATGTCCATCACCATCCCACCATTCCTAAGTGAACTATTTGAAGGATTCTCAACTTACCTGAAGAAAGTTCAGAAGACTGACTGCCGGAGGTTTCCTTCTGCTTTAAGTTCTCTAACAGAGCACCTTCATCTACTGGCAAGTTAGACTTTTGGTCTGCAGCTTTGACTGGTTCTAAAGGAAATAGTAAAATTCATGTAAGTTTCAGAGAAACAGTATTTTCAACTATTTTTTCATCTGCCATAAAATAAATGGAGATGAGAATGTATTTACATTAATGTCCTACACTAAACAGAAAACCAGAGGGGCATTGGAAGGCATCATCAAGAGGGTTCCCTGTTTTTTTCCCCTTTTTTAAAATTAATTTTTAATTAATCCCAGCACTCAGGAGACAGAGCAAGGAGGATCTCTGTGAGTTTGAGGCCAGCCTGGGCTATAGAGTGAGATACAGGATAAGCACCAAAACTACATAGAGAATTCCACCTCTACCTTTGAATCTTGAGTTCTTTAGAGGGACAGAAATTTAGATAGAGACAGAAATTTAGATAAGTTCCCTTAGTAGCTTGGAGGGAACAGGATCTCCTCAGGCTGTAGCTTTTGCAACCAAACTGCTGCAGCAGCTGAGTTGCAGTTGCTGATTTGGACAGCCGAGGCTTAAAAGGCAACAACAGTTATAAAGAAAAACAACAAGAATGATGATACTTAAGCAGATGGGACTTGTTGCCAAGTGAGAAGAGGTTGGCTTTACTTCAGAGAAGACAGACAGTTTACCCATAAAAACAGTAGAAAGGCAGAGGTAGTGCATATAGTAGATACAAATCACTATGGAGATGAGGTAATGGTGGTTTGTGGATCTTAGCTTACTCCCTCATTTGTCTGGAAGTAAAGCAAGGATGAGCACAGAATGGGACTAGTCATCAAAGGAAGAGGGTGAGAACACTGATTACGAGGAACGTGAGTGGACCTGTAAAGCAGGAAAGCTGTATTTTACCAGGCATGACATTTGTCCCTTAGTTTATACCTTAGTAGAGAGAATACTGAGAAAAAGCAGGAGCCCATACCTGGTAGAATCATGCAAGGAGGTACTGCTGACTGCCCCTTGTGCTGGACAGATTCTAACTGGGAGTCTTTACTTAGTTCTTGGGTCTGTGCATTTTCCTTGTCTTTAATTTGAGCTGCTGCTACTTCTGTTTCCGAGAGTAGTGCAACATCCTTGGCTGGAGTCACGTTGTTGTCCAGGGTCAACCCTGTTCCTAAGGGCAGAACAGCATCCTCAGCCAGGGGAGCCTCTGTTTCTGGAGGCAGAGAAATGTCCTTGATTGAGGCCACCTCTTTTTCTGAAAGAGGGGTCGAATTGTTGATCTCAGTCACCTTTGTTTCTGAAAGTATAACCACTTCCTTGCCCAGAGACACTTCTGATTCTGGGAGTGGAGTCATTTCGCTGACCATGTCCAATTTTGCTTCAGGGGGTGGAGCCATATCCTTATCCAGGGTCATTTCACTTTCCAGAGATGGAGTCACACTCTCGGCCAGAGATCCCTCTGTTTCTAAGGGCAATGTTACATCCTTTGTCAAGATCATCAGGGTGTCTGAGGGCAGTGCCAAGTCCCTTGCCAAGCCCACCTCTGTTTCTGAGGACAAGTCCATCTCCTCAGCTGAAGGTATTTCCGCAGAGGACTCAGCATCCTTTGCCAGTGCCGCTTCTATTGCTGAGGAGGAAACCATGACACTGACCGGGGCTAGCTCTGTTTCTTTGGGAAGTACCATATCCTCAGGTGGTACCAAGTCCATTTTTACTGCAAACGTGAGCTCTGTTTCTTTGGGCAGTGTCACATCCTTGCCTGGGACCATTTCAATTTCTGTAGGAAATGCCATATCCTTGGTCAAAGATACATCTTCTGTCGGCAATATGACATCCTTAACAGGGGCCACCTCTGTTCCTACATGTCCTTCCACGTCCTCAGCCAGGAACAGATCGGATTCACTGGATGGCTGCATGACATCTGACAGCATCACATCTGGTTTCCTGGTCTCTTCTGTATCTTTAGCAAATGCCACTTCGGGGCCTGTGCCTGGTGTCGTGTCTGTGGATGAAGGTACCTCTGTTTTTCTAGATGGCACCACATCAGCAGTCCTCTCTTCGGCCATCATTTCCAATGCTTTATTTGGCAGCTGCTCTTGTACTGATTCCACTTCTACTTCCTTGGATCGCTCTAAGGAAATTAAGTTTAAAAAATTAGGACGTAGCAGGAGTAGAGAGATGGGTCAGAGATTAAGAGCACTGGCTGCTCTTTCAGAGGACCTGGTTTCAATTCCCAGCACCCACATGGCAGCTCACAACTGTCTGCAACTCGAATTCCAGGGGATACAACAACCTCACACAAATATACATGCAGGCAAAAATATCAAAATATAAAATAAAAATAAATAAACCAAAAAAAAATCCTTTTTTTTTTTTCTTTTTAAAAATTTAGGACCTAGCATTAACTACTGTTAACCCTGAATTTAAAAATTACTTTCTGGCTACCCAGAGAAACCCTGTCTCAACCACCACTCCTCCCCTTCCCCAAGATTTACTTTCTGGTCTGGAGAGATGGGTCATCAGTTAAGAGCAAAGACTGTTTTTCCTGAAAACTCAAGTTTTATTCCCAACACCCACATAGTGACTCACAAGCACCTGTAACTCCAGTTCCAAGGGATTTGATGCCCATTTCTGGCCTCTGTGGGCACCAGGCACACATATGGTGTGCTTACAAAAAAACAAGACAAAACGGTCATGTCCAGAAGTTTTAAAGTTATGAAAATTACTTTCTTAGGAAACACAGAATACTTGGATTTTATAAATATCAAATTTATACTAATTAAGAAGCTGCAGAGTTAATGTATGATGTCTGTCTTTGACAACTCAACATTTAAAAGAATGAAACAATGCTAAAAAGATAAGTCATTATCTCTTTGTTTTTGGGCTGCCATAAAATGTGCTAAGAAAACAAGATGTGGAGAAGACATGACCAACAGAGAAAATACATGTTTAAATAAAAGAACAGTTATGCCTTTAATCCCAGCACCTGGGAGGCAGAGGCAGGTGGATCTCTGTGAGTTTGAGGCCAGCCAGCCTGGGCTACAGAGTGAGTTCCAGGACAGACTCCAAAGCTACATAGAGAAATCCTGTCTCGAAAAGCCAAACAACAACAACAACAACAACAAACCAGTTATGTAATCAATCATAATCAAAGTTCAAGGCCAGCCTAATCTACACAGGATCTATATTGAGACTCAGTCTCAAAAAGAAAGAAAAAAAGACAAGTTTGTCTGTATCTGCTATGAACTGCTGAAAAAAGTTGGGGCTTTGTGATTACTGGTGCCATAACCAATACCTGACAAAGTAGCTTTCAATGACTTACCTGCTGCCGGCTGTAGGGTTTCTATACTACCTTCTGGAGAAACCAAGGATTCTGAGTATGGAGAGTTTGAGGCTTCCACAGACCACTCCTGAGATGCAACAGCCATGGGAGCAAATGAGTCACTGGGAAGCATACCTAATAATGAAACACAGTTTTTAAATGTGGTCATCAATGGAGGGGGAAAGGCATTTGATAGCTTAAATCAGTGACCACACAAACCCAAGGACCAATAAGAGTAGAGGTTTTACAGGAAGGTCTGCTGGCATTCTTCAGTTTTATGTTAATTGTTGGTTTTTAAAGATTTACTTAGTTGGTGCTGTAGTTACGAGCCTCCCCATGTAGTTTCTGTATCAAACTGGTCCTTCACAAAAACAGCAAGTGCTCTTAATACCTAAGACACCTCATTGCCTAGGTTTGAGATAAACTGTTACCAGGCAAAGAGTAACACTATATCCTAGTAGCACCAGGGACACATTTTTATTACTTCCTACTGATGTCACAGAGATTTAAAATACTGAAGACTGAAGACTACCAATACCAACTTCAATGGAATATAGTAGATAGCAAATTATTGTGAGCCTTCATTCACGTATAAAGCAATATTAGAGCCAGGAAGTGATTTGTGCATGCCTTTAATCCCAGCACTTGGGAGGCAGCAAGTTCAAGGCCAGCCTGGTCTACAGAGCAAGTTTCAGAACAGCCAGGGCTACCCAGAGGACTACCCAGAGAAACCCTGTCTTGAAAAACCAAAAAACAAACAAACATAAAACAAGATTAGAATCTGCTTTTATGAAAATGCTTAATAAATTATTAGCAAGTTGACAAATACAAGAATTATGCTCTTCTATGTCAGACATAATATGAGATTTACTATCAGATGGTTCCAGCTATTACCAGCTATTAAATTCTTTCTTTCTTCTTTCTTTCTTGCTTTCTTTTTATTTTTTAAGAAACAGACCCTCACTCTTAGCCTTAAACTCCTGAGCTCAGGTGATGTTCCTGTAAAGCCTTCTCAGTAGCTGGTGCTACAGGCATACAGCATCATATTCAGAAAGATGACTGCACATCAAACAACAGTACGGTATGGACTAATTGCTATAGGAATACAACAAGAACTCTGAGGATTAGATTATCACAGAGGGTTTCAGAGAAGCAGGAGCAGAAGAGGGCAGTCAATATTAAAGATCAAGAGCCCTCTTAGAAGCCAGGCAGTGGTAGCACACACATTTAATTCCAGCACTTGAGAGGCAGAGGCAGATGAATCTCTTTGAGTTTGAGGCCAGCCTGGTTTACAAATTGAGTTCCAGGACAGCCAGGACTGTTACATAGAGAAACTCTCAAAAAGCCAAGAGTCCGGGCTGGAGAGATGGCTCAGTGGTTAAGAGCACTGACTGCTCTTCCAGAGGACCTGAGTTCAATTCCCAGCACCCACATGGTGGCTCACAACCATCCGTAATGAGATCTGGCACCCTCTTCTGTATACATAATAAATAAATAAATCTTTAAAAAAAAAAAAAAAGCCAAGAGTCCTATTAGCAAAGAAAGCACAAAGACATCAACAAGACAAGAAGCTGCTGAATTATGAGATCAATCTTATTCAAGTAGGTCTGGTGTATCCTACAGGACAAACAGGACTATTCAAACCATGGGGA